>NW_027456892.1:163090-230590 GCF_040206685.1 Ascaphus truei
CCCCCAGTACCCCAGAATACATATACAAAAAACGAGCACCCCCCCAATACATATAAAAAGACACCCACCCTCCCCAATACAAATAAAAATACACTCACACCCCAAATACATATAAAAATACACTCACACCCCAAATACATATAAAAATACACTCACACCCCAATTACATATAAAAATACACTCACACCCCAAATACATATGTAACGGGTGTTTCCTGTGAACACAGACGCTACTGATACTGTATATTACCTGTGTGGCTCTCAGGAGCCTAAGCCTCCGCTCGGGGAGCCTGGGGTACATATATATAACTCTATCGCGTGGTGCAACGCCTACACCTGGGAGGGATCCCGACAGGGCGGGAGGGAAGGACTCAAACCAATGACACACACTTGGTATGAATAAACAAGAATAACCTTTACTGATGTAACGGATTTTCTGGCCTAGCCTGACCCACCCAATCTCACATTGGCCCCTGTGGTCTAACCAGTCCCCATTACAGTGTAGTGTCTGGTGGTGCACCTGTAGGCAACAGGACTCCTGAGTCTCCCGCATGATGTTGTGTGGGGATTGCCAACCCAGACAGGCAGCTGAGGTAGTGTGCATGAGTCCTACCTCTATCCAGTGCAGCGCCTCCACCTCATCAGGATCCCAGCGTCCGCTTGTGGATGGTCCTGGTGAGGAACTCCTCTGTGGTGCACTCCTCTGTGTAATCACTCCACACTTACACACGAGGGTATATTTGAACAGAGTCATCTTTATTGATGTACGGTGGGCCAGCTGACCGTCACAATGGATTCTCTTAGCCTTCCATTGTTCACCGTACTTCCCTTTAAAAGGTATCTCTTCCCTTAATTGGTGGATTCCCTATCCCCGTAGGGATATCTTCCCTGTGACCAGGTCCCTGGTCACAGTTCCATACACTGTCCTCTCAACAGCTTCTCAACTCCTCCTCTATAACTCAGCAACAACTAACTTTTGCACAGTGCTGTGGCTTATGTATCCTCTGGGGGCTGGCACAACTCTGACATCACTAACCATGGATTCAGAGCATGTGACCACTCCCATCCATACATAGGGCACCTCACCAGGGTGTGAGGGCAAACCTCCATAATTACTGCTGGCATGCCCACAACTTACCAGGCCTTACTGTCAGCAGGAGAGATGACTGTTAGCCATTTTACAGCATGGCTACATTCTCCCCCTGGTGAATCCCACCGGCCCCGGCTGGGACCTAAATTTGAAGTACCTTTCTTCAGGAAGCACTGTAAAATGAAAAACACACACACACATCATTATTTCAACATTACAGTTGGCATGATAATCACCTTACGCCAAACGCGCCCCGACAAGCAGCCACGAACTCACGCAACAGCTATCCTGTACCTCCTAATAATAGTGTCGGGGGTCAGGTTTCTTAACCTCCCGATCCCCCATGTCTAGGACAGTGATACTATAATTCCGTGGCAACCCCCTCTCAGGCCGGTACACTACCTTGTGTTTGTACACATTCCTGCCAATGCTCCAAACCCTCATTAGGTGATCTATTCTCTCTTCAGCCCGGCTGCCTGTAATGGCACCTCCTTTGTTGACCATGTATTCTTCTGTGGTCTCCCTTAACCATCTATCCCTATTTTCCTCAATTTCCTCCATGAGGGGTTCTGGGACATATGGGTACTCCAGGCCGTGAGAAATTTTATACTTGGCTGCAATAGCCCTCTCAGCCCTGCTGATCCGAGTCAACTCTGCGTTCCATGCCCTCCCTGGCAGCACCCATGACAGGGGTTCGTCTGGGTCCACAGGGTCAGACAATATCTCTGGCCCCATAGGTTCTATATTATGCTGACATATTTGAACCCACCGTTCCTGCATCTCCCTCTTCTTCTGGGCCGGTGTAAATTCCCCTACCGCCCACCAATAATCCACCACGTCCTCTTTTTGTAACAAGAACCGCGTGCGGTCCATCCACCCCACATATCCCTCGAATAAGGGGGCCCACCATCGGGTCTCCTGAAGTCCTTCGGATCCCCACTCTAGCGAATCTCTTTCTTCAGTATCCCCCCATGAAGATATCCCAGAGATTCCTATTGAGTGGGGAGGATTAGACCACCTCTCCTGTTTGGAGCTCTCCTCCAACTTGACTATGGCCACTTTAGGCACCTATCTGGACTTGGATACCTTTCCCAACTGCCCTCCACCCCTTGACCCACCGTCCGAGGCATAGCTGCTCAGTCTCTCCCCAGTCCGTTCCTCACCAGTTCCCTGGGACCCTTCCGACACCCCCAAACTGGACGTGGACCCACAGGAAAAGGTGACTGGGACAGGGGCGTTAGCTAAGGCATGGGGTTGGGCATAGGGACGGGCAATGGGTATCCGCGAGGTTCCAACCCGCTCTCTACCCTCGGATAGTCCTGGATCACTGTGCGGACGATCCGCTGGTTGCGTCTCACCCTTCCTCGCCGCTTGCCAGCTCTTGGCCTTCACAGGTGACCGGGAACCGCCGCCCGATCGCCGAAGCGTAGCTACTCTCCTTCCGGTCGCTCCGCTATCCCCGCCGGAAACGATGTTGTCACCGGAAACGGATACACCACCATCTTGGGATGGATCCCCATGCGGAATCTCTTCCTCCACGACGACGTCCGGAAGTTCCGCCGCCTGCACATGCACCGCCTGGGCCTGACATGGCCTCTCTTCTGCAGCTGTCTGTATTGGAGCTAGGTAAGCACAAGGGCTGTTCTTACCACTCCGCTGGTTGGGCGTGGACCGCCAGTCGCCGCTGGACTCGCCGGTCCCCGAACAGGAAGGGCTCCGCCTCTCGACCTTCCGCTCCACTGGCGACACCCGGCTCTTCTCACCGCCACTCCCGGTAAGTGGTGCCTTCCTTCCGTTCCCTTCGCAGGATATCACCACGGGCCGGATCACAGCCCCAGACGACTCTCTGGGATCCTCATTGAAAGGACCCGCCGGTACCTGGTTCGGGGTCACCGATCGTGGTGATCGCCGTTTTTCCTCTCGGTCGGTACACTGACCGACCGCTTTCCTCCCTTCGTTCTTAGGCAGGACGATTCGTTCCGATCCCCATTCTCCGGGATCCGTGCCTTCCCGCCATAGAGCACCGGGAAGTTCAGCTGTCAGCATAGCCGTCTTCCCCGCGGGTTCCATAGATTGAATTGGCACAAAGGTAGACATAGGCCACAGATACTGTGTACCACACTGTGGACAGTGCCCCGCTGTACCCACGGTACCGCCTGGTATTCGGCATTGGCCCACCACAGTCTCTGTTCCAGCCACCCGGATTACCAGCACGCCTCCTGGTACCGAGTATGGCTGAGTGGTCACCATGCCCATTACTTCTTGGGGTTGATCCATCCTCTTTGTGGGAGTCACTCGCTGCAACGGTTTGCTCGCTAAGCTGGCTCCACGTGACTGACAAGCAGGGGTTGATTTGTCAGCCACTCCTTTGTCCAGCTCCACCCTCATCTGGCATAGTGGAACCCGCCCCCACTAGTAGCAATTATGGGCGGGTCCCACAACAGGATAGGATGTCCTTTAATTAAGGCCGCGCCTTCCTCAGTCCTGGAGGGCGTGGTTTCAGATTTCGCGCCAACACCCGAGCACCGCTCCTTATTTGGCGCCAATTCCGGCCAATTTCTTGCAACATCCCTGTCTCCTTCTCCGCAGGCAGCACTGATTACAGGGACTATTTTCTGTAATAGCACCGCCGGCTCACCAGCTCCTTGTTCCGCGGGATTCATGCCCACGGGGCATAATTGGAAACCACTCCCCCTGGTTGAGATTAGGGGGAGGTCCCATAGATTAATCGGTTGACTCAGCACTGGGGCTGAATTAGTCACTCTCCATGAGGGCGCGGCTGCAGCTTTCGCGCCATACCCCCCATCAGGGCGGGGTTTTCCTGTTGGCGCCAATCCTGGCCAACTCTCTGCAACTGTTGCAAATGCAGTTTTCTCCTCAGCAAGCCCACGCGGTCTCCCAGGGAAGCGGGAGCCGCCATCTTGGTTAGTATTCTGTATAGCGCTCACCGGCTGGTAAGCAAATTCTTCCTTTTCACCACACATTACAACAATGTCTTCAACACTGCCCTCCAGGGTAGTACCCTGCGGTCCTAGGCAGGACCAAAACGGTGCGGCTACAGCCTTCGCACCACTCCACATCAGGCTCGTGAAAGTCATTTCTGTAGCTTGCTCTTCGGCGGAACGTACACTACATGCGCTCCTTCCATCTACCTCCGTCCGCCATCTTGGACCCTCCGCACCGCGCGGATTCTCCATTCTTGCGGTCGCCATAGATGTATTGTGTTTATGATTATTGTACATGGAGCTCCTCTCTGCGGGGAAGCTACCACACCGGCACAATAAAGATTTCTCTGATGCACCACCTTGTGTACCTAATGTAGGTCTGACTTGTGTTTGCACTACCTCAGGCTAGGCTCACTCTCTCTGTGTCTGCTGTATCTCCTTCCTCCCAGTCTGTGCTCCCTTCGGTAAGTGGTCTGGAATGGGCTAGAGTACTCTGGAGCTTCCATGCAGTACTTGATGTCTACCTACTGTTGGCTAGCCTAGCGCAGACCCTCTCCAGGACTCCTGACTCATCACCAGGCTATCCTTCCAGGCATCTTACCAACTAGCACTGCCTCAAGGAGACCTGTAAAGCTATAGCCCCTCTACAAACCTCCAACTCCTTCCAGGCCCCTAGGTCGTCCCTGCGAACTGACTATTCTCCATCAGCCCCTGACTACTCCTAGGTCCGTCCCAACGCTGCACAAAATGACAGCAGACACTCTCCCTGTTTCCAAGTGACCTAGCAAAAGTCTGTCCTGTTGACAGGTCATCTCAGCAGCGCCTCCAAATGTAACGGATTTTCTGGCCTAGCCTGACCCACCCAATCTCACATTGGCCCCTGTGGTCTAACCAGTCCCCATTACAGTGTAGTGTCTGGTGGTGCACCTGTTGGCAACAGGACTTCTGAGTCTCCCGCATGATGTTGTGTGGGGATTGCCAACCCAGACAGGCAGCTGAGGTAGTGTGCATGAGTCCTACCTCTATCCAGTGCAGCGCCTCCACCTCATCAGGATCCCAGCGTCCGCTTGTGGATGGTCCTGGTGAGGAACTCCTCTGTGGTGCACTCCTCTGTGTAATCACTCCACACTTACACACGAGGGTATATTTGAACAGAGTCATCTTTATTGATGTACGGTGGGCCAGCTGCCCGTCACAATGGATTCTCTTAGCCTTCCATTGTTCACCATACTTCCCTTTAAAAGGTATCTCTTCCCTTAATTGGTGGATTCCCTATCCCCGTAGGGATATCTTCCCTGTGACCAGGTCCCTGGTCACAGTTCCATACACTGTCCTCTCAACAGCTTCTCAACTCCTCCTCTATAACTCAGCAACAACTAACTTTTGCACAGTGCTGTGCCTTATGTATCCTCTGGGGGCTGGCACAACTCTGACATCACTAACCATGGATTCAGAGCATGTGACCACTTCCATCCATACATAGGGCACCTCACCAGGGTGTGAGGGCAAACCTCCATAATTACTGCTGGCATGCCCATAACTTACCAGGCCTTACTGTCAGCAGGAGAGATGACTGTTAGCCATTTTACAGCATGGCTACACTGATATGCATATAATATTCTTATACTCTAAAGTCCCAATGTCATTCACTCCCACTTCTGAGTGTATACCCCTTGCCCACCACTGTGTACCCCCACACCGTGTCCACAGTAACCCTTGTCCCGTGGTCAGCGCTGCCACTATGTGTGAGTACTCTGTAGGTGGTGCACATGCATAACAATACCTGCCCAGTGCGACGGCACCTGGGCGTTCACAGGATCTTCAAAAAAGATCCGATGACCTTCCTGGCGGCGTCCGGTTCCTCCGGTGAGATGATCGGTCAGGGCCGTCCACCCTTGGTACAGTTCCGCTCTCTCTACTGAGTAGGCTTGATCCCAAGCTTCTGGATGGGAAGCGCAGCGTCCGCTGTGTCCCTAACTAGCACTGTATATACTAATGGGGCAGGGTCCCTAACCTAGGGCCTGTCCCTGACGGACCACAAACTGACTGAGTGGCTCAGGGCTAACTCAGGCCTAGGGGGCTGCTGGCCTAGTGCAGTGGGTCACTGACCCCTGCACCCTCACCTCCTTCCCCTAGCCTCTACTGGCGCCGACTGCTTGTCTCAAACCCCGCGAAATGTATCCATCTCCTGTGCAGGGAGATCCTACAGCCCTATAGGCACCCTGGCGTCACGTGGGGTTCCCTAAGGCTCATGTGACTTGTAGTCCCTGCTTAGAGCCTTCTCCTGATTGGTGGGGGTTTGCGCGCTATACCTGCGCATGCGCAAGCTAGCCGAGGGCCTCCTCACTTCTGCCCTCACTGCGCATGCGCAAGGCAATAGAAAATGGCGGTGCCCTGCAACGGGAGCCGCCGGGAGTACCTGGCTACACATTTAACGCCGTGACGCCGCACCAACCGTCCACCCGAAGCTCCACTCGCCCAACACTCTTCCGGCCAGCTGACGGATCCGTCGCTGTGTCCGGCGACCGCCGCCAAGGTGTGGGGGGTGCCGACATGCAAAGGAGGACCTGGCTACATATATAAAAATATACACACACACCCAAATACATATGTAGCCAGGTCCCCTTTTCCTACCTGCTGCCCTACCTCGGTTCTTCCGCTGCCGCGGGTCACTCGATGGACCCGCCGGCATGTCTGGAAGGTGGGGGCCAGTGCAAGGAGCGCTTTGGCGCTCCGGTGGTCCCCGGCGGCTCCCGAGCAGGGCGCCGCCATCTTACTATAGATCGTGCATGCGCAGTGAGTCCCGACGGCCCTGCAGAGTTGCGCATGCTTGAGGATAGCGCGAGGGGAGCCCGCGAAAGCCTAGCCTAACAGGGAAGGCTCTTGGAAGGGACTACAAGTCCCGTGAGCCTCAGCAGCGCCCCATGTGATGCCAGGGGACCAAAAGGGCTGGAGGGTGGCCCTGCAGGAGAGAAGAGATACAGTTCGCGGGCTTGGAGCACGTTTGGCAGTTGGAGCCTGGAGAAGCTAGGGGAAGGAGGTAAGGCAGGAGTCAGTGACTCCCTGCACTAGGCCAGCAGCCCCCAAGGCCCCAGCTAGCCCTGAGTCACCCTGAACAGTAAGTTGTGTCAGGGACAGCCCCCAGGTTAGGGACTCTGCCACTTACTATCTAGAGCTAGTTAGAGACACAGCAGAAGCTGCGCGTCCGTCCAGAGGTTTGGGCTCAGACCTTTGCTGTTGCAGCATCAGCCATCCGGGTGGGATCGCCCCGGACGGTGGTTCCGGTGTACATTCGACGTCGGGATCCTTTGTGAAGTTCCTTGGCAGGCCCGGGCACCGGAGTGCCCGGCAGGTAATCTACAAGTGCACCAACGAGTCATATCACATTCACAAGGGACATAGTGGCTGCGCAGTCACACATAACCATCTCACTTGAGTCGGGGGATAATACTGTCTGGGGTTACTGGACACTGGGAGGGATCATCCGGTGGAGGTGGAGGTAGCGTCCTGTGCGACGCCGGAGTTAGTGTCTCCTCTAGGGAGGGACACCTGTTGGTATATGTGTATATGCTTAAGGTTATTCATGCAAGTAAAGTCCTTGGTTGTTTTACCCGTGTGTGGAGGGATATATATATTTCCTGCGAGGAACCACTCCCCTTCTGGTGGGAGCCATCGCAGGTGGAGGCGCTGCACCCAGTACGAGGTTATTCATATTGTCATACGCGCCCCAGGCTCTCCGTGGTGGAGGCTTAGGCCCTGTGAGCCTACAGGTGACACAGCACATAGAAGCGGCCTGCGAGCGATAGGAAGCAGGGTTACACATATAAAAATACACACACCCCAAATACATATAAAAATACACACACACATATATATATATATATATATATATATATATATATATATATATATATATATATATATATATATATATATATATATATATATATATAGTGATGCCGTCACTGCCCTCTAAGGGTTAGAATGGGGCAGTTGTGGGACTTTACAGCTCTCATAGAGTTAATCCTCTTGGAAAGGTCTGTTCAGCTGAGAGTTAATTAGCCTAGCCTGTATAGTCAGGAAGTGATACAGATTCTCCCCCCCCCCCCCCCCCCCATGTTGCCAGACACACACTGTTGAGAGTTATACAGAGAGGGTGAGAGACTCTGCTGCTAGACTGATTTGAAGACACACACAGACAGCCCTGTGAGAGACTGAAAAGAGACCTGCTGCAGGTACACTGGGTAAAGTGGGGAAAGAGTTTAATTCTCCCACGATTAGTTAGGGACTAAGCAGTATTAGTAAGTACTCCTGGAAGGAGTTAGGTCTTTTGTTTCTGTTTTGTGTTATGAGTTAAACCTGTACCTGCTTTGTACCCTGTAAATCAGGGGTGGGGAACGTCAGGCCAGAGGGCCGTATAAGGCCCTCGAAATCATTTGGTCTGGCCCTGCTAAGGCAACTGCTGTAACCAGGGTCGCGCTAATTTAAAAAAAAATGGCCGCCGCGCGCCCAATCGGGGGGAGGGAGGAGGTGGTGTGAGGCGCCGGCAGCCCTACACGATCCCCAGCAGCCACCGTACTAGCCCCAGTGATCCCCCAGCAGCCACCGTACTTGCCCCGCACTCCCCCCGCAGCAGTCCCTGCAGCATTCCACGCACTTCCCCCATGATTCTCCAGCAGTTCCCCCCGCACTTACCCCAGCATCCGCCCTACACGATCCCCCCAGCAGCAGCAGCAGCAGCAACTGCCAGAGGTAGGGGGCGGGATTCTGTGTGCCTACATGCGTGCTTTGTGCCTGCCGTGTGCCTGCCTGTGTCTGTATGGCCCGCGAACGATGTTATAAATATCCAAATGGCCCTTGGCAGAAAAAAGGTTCCCCACCCCTGCTGTAAATAAACTCCTGCTTAGAAACTACAGTGTTTCCTGCCTTTGATCTGGACAAAAGATCCGACGCTGGGACTGAGACGTCACAATTGGTGGAGTTTAACGCGGGCAGTCCACTAGGCATTGAAAGTGGAAAATGGAGGAATTTCTGACCTCGCTTCAGTACAAACAAACAGAAAATTCTGCTATTTTAATGCGGGGGTTGCAACAATTGGCAAAGACCCAAGAGGAGATGTCAAAATCCTATAATGAGAGTTTACCAAAGATGACAAAGTCACAAACTGAAAGTACTGCACCGACACACTTTATTCGAGCAAATACCCAGTATGTACCTGGCAGATACCTGGAATGCGCCGCTCCTCACCTCTGACAAGCCCCGTTGCGTTTGCCTTCCCAGCCTGGGTTCATGCCTGGCTGACGGGCGGCTGATCTGTTAAATGATAATGATTAGGATTTAATAGGCTGCAATGCTTCGCGTGTCTACCAGATGGCATAAATTCATGAATTGTAATGCAGTATATATATATATATATATATACTGTGCAGTATTGCAGCCAGCGGGAATAAAATGCTTCAATCCCTGCCTGGAAAATACCTCAATGCACTCGGGCAGAAAACAGTCACAAACCTCAATACACCCGGGTATACCCGAATTCGTGGGACTAGCCGAGCTCGAATAAAGTGTGTCGCCAGTGTACGGCGGCGATAGTACAGCAGATGGCGCTGTCCCTACTTCAGACGCTAAAAGAAGAGCAAAACGAGGCGCAACTTCGCCTACACCAGGAGCTTCGAGTGTTGGGAGAGAAAATTACCGCCCAGACTAGAATGGCCCCACAGGTCGCTCACCAGGTAAAAACGCACCTCATTCAGAAAATGATGATGGACGATGACGTTGAGGCGTACCTGTCAATCTTCGAGCGCACCGCAGTACGCGAAGGGTGGCCAGCTGAAGAGTGGGCGGGAATAATTGCTCCCTTCCTGGTGCGTGACTCACAACAAGCCTATTATGACTTAGAGCCCGAGAAAGCTAAAGACTATGACACACTGAAGGCGGAGATTATGGCACGGCTAGGGGTCACTGTGACAGAGTGAAGTCAACTCCTATCAGTTACGCCTGGGAGACATATGTCTGAGTGCTTCATCCAGCACTCAGAAGGGTTAACTCAGGTGGAAGTTAGGAAATCAGAACTCTTTAGCTGACACCTGAGAGCCAGCAAGGTAGATAAAGGATCATGTGACTGGCAGTAGCTGCCAGAGAGAGAGAGAGAGAGAGAGAGAGAAGCACACTGCTGCGTGAGCCCTTAGCCAGAGGGATTTCACCAAAGACTACTTCAACTAAAGTAAGGATTATTCATTTGTTTACTGACTGCTTAAAGTACCCTTATGGTTTGGTTCTGGTTTAGTCAGCCAGCCTGCTAGATAGGTCTGCTGTGTTATTAGTCAGTTTTTCTCCCAAAGTGGAGCAGGATTTATTTTGTTAAAGGGACAGTGTACCCGCATGTTATGTTACTGTGGAGAAATAAAGCCACTGAACGTTTTTATTTATCCTGAAACTATACGTGTGGACTGTTCCCTGACCTCGGCTACAGGCCGTCCTGCCACAGGTGGTGTCAGAAGTGGGATGTCGGACGGCCCCTGTATCTGAAGGGCCACACAAAAAAAAAAAAATTGGAGAAATGTTTTTCTCAGTTCCTTGAGCAACAGCTCCAGCTAGCAGAGAAGCAAGCAGAGCGACAAGCCCAGCAAGATGAGCGACAAGCCCAGCAAGCTGAGCGACAAGCCCAGCAAGATGAGCAACAGGCCCGGCGAGAGGAAAAGCTACTCCAACTACTGGTCGAAGGCCCAACCCCAGGCAGACCAGAGATTCCAAATAACCCACCGGTGATGCTGCCTAAAATGAAGCCAAACGAAGACCCAGAGGCATTTCTCCTCACTTTTGAAAGGGTAGCCACGGCCCACGGCTGGACAGTTGATCGCTGGGTAACGACTCTGGCTCCACTCCTCATAGGGGAAGCTCAAGCAGCCTACCAGGCTCTTCCAGCGGACGAGGCCATGGACTATCAGAAACTAAAGGCTGCTATTCTGGATCGCCTAGGCCTCACGCCAGAGACCTACCGACAGCGGTTCCGGACAGTCAAATATACAAACCGAGACAGACCCCGGGTCGTAGCCCACCGCTTAGTAGACTTATGTGCAAGGTGGATACAACCGGAAAAACATGACAAGGCAGAGATCCTTGAACAGTTTGTGCTCGAGCAGTTCATACAGATACTGCCCCCCTCCTCCCACTCCTGGGTAAAAAGACACGCTGCATTTTCCCTGGATTCAGCGGTCCGCTTGGTGGAAAACTTCCTGGGCGACGACACCTAACAGGATAGCTGGGAACGGCCGGTGCAAACACCAGTTGCTTCCGGTGATACTAGAGGCAGGAGAGCAGACAATCGAGGGGTCTACAACCCGCCAGCTCGGGAGATCCAGTCAACCCGATCGGAAGACCCTTTCCCATCTCGGAGGGTTCCTGGTACAAACTCCCGCAGAGACGCCCATCCTGGGTCCGAGGCCACTGGATCACTCAAGGGAGGCCGCCACCCACAGTATTCCCCGAGAACCTGGACTCCTGTCACCTACCCGGTGGAGAGGATAACCCCACCAACCAGAAGGGAGGACCCCATCCAACAGCGGAGAGGTCCAAACACAGAGCCCCGTCGAGAGCTTCCGCGGACGACCGAGTTTGCGGACTCAGGAGATGAGGAAATGGACTGTTCATATGGCAGAACCACTGCCACAGCTTGTCTCCGAGGGGACCACAATCCGTGGTTAGTCCCAGCATCTCTGGAGGGGACAAAAGTAAACGCCATGCTGGACTCGGGCTCTGGAAAAACCCTGATCCTAGAGGGCCTAATTCCAAGCAATAGACTATCTTATGACTCTCCTTGGAATATCGAGTGTATCCATGGGGATACAAAGAGATACCCGACGGTGAACGTTACACTGCGTATCCAGGATCAAGAGGCTAGCCTACTAGTGGGAGTTGCTCCCTGGCTACCTGCTCCTGTTCTACTTGGCCGAGACTGGCCCTACCTCGAAACATTGTTGGCCCCTGCTCCTACGGAGCCTACTTCTCTGGTACCGGAGAAGCCCGGAGACTTGTTCCGTTTTTCCCCAGAGATTTTCCCCCGTAGACACCATGTCCCAAAGACACGTAAACAGAAATGTGCGGAAAAAGAGGACTGGTTAAGAAAGGCTGGGACTTTTGGTAACATTAATCAGCCCAAAGGACTGCAGGTCATGGCCGGGGATGACCAGGGTGGGGAACAGATAGATACGGGAGTGTTGCCAGACCTGGATCTTCCTGACTTCCGTCAGAGGCAGAGGGAGGACCCAGCTCTGGCTAGACAATATGAGAAGGTGGTACAGGTCAACAACAAGATAATAGATGAACAAGGTGTAAAAGTGTTTCCACATTTTGAACTGTTGAATGACATACTATATCGTGTGAATAAGGTTACACAAACAGGGGAGGTCATTCGACAGATGCTGGTCCCTAAAGGGTTGATTAAAACAGTGTTTACCCTAGCCCATACTCTCCCATGGGGTGATCATTTGGGCAGAGATAAGACCACGGACCGCATCTCGTCCCGGTTTTACTGGCCAGGCATACATGGTGACATCATGAAACTATGTGAGACATGTCCTGAATGCCAGTTAACTAGCCAAAAAGGACAGAAGCCGGATCCTTTGGTTCCTCTGCCCTTGGTAACCGTCCCATTCGAGAGAATTGGGGTAGATCTGGTCGGACCTTTAGAACCCTCTGCGAAGGGACATAAATTTATACTAGTTGTTGTTGATTATGCCACCAGGTATCCTGAGGCCTTCCCTCTGAGATCAGCCACTGCTAAACAGGTTGCTCACAGGCTGTTAGAACTGTTTTCTAGGGTAGGACTTCCCCAAGTAATGTTAACTGACCAGGGAACAAATTTCATGGCAAAGTTAATGCAGGATGTCCTGAAGTTATTGGAGGTAAAATCCGTCCGGACCTCGGTCTACCATCCTCAGACTGATGGATTGGTAGAGAGGTTTAACCGTACTTTAAAAACTATGCTTAGGAAGTTTGTGGACACTGAAAAGTGAGCTTGGGGATGAACTTCTCCCTTTCCTGTTTGCGGTACGAGAAGTTCCCCAATCATCCACAGGCTTCTCCCCATTTTAGCTCCTATATGGACGCCAACCTCGGGGTATTCTCGACCTACTGAAGGAATCCTGGGAGGAGGAGCCCTCCCCCTCCAAGAATACCCTTCAGTATGTCATAGACCTTAGAAACCGCCTAGACATGATAGGTCGGTTTGCGAAGGAAAACCTCAAATCTGCTCAAGAACGTCAAGAGAGGCAGTACAACCAAAATGCTCGCTTGAGGGTCTTCCAACCTGGGGACCAAGTGATGCTACTACTACCGACATCAGAGAGTAAACTCCTTGCGAAGTGGCAGGGTCCTTTCCAAGTTCTCCGCCGCACTGGGGAGGTGAACTATGAGATCTTTCAACCAGGGTCCAGGAAGGGTAAACAAATCTACCACGTGAACCTCCTGAAACCCTGGAAAATGATGAGATCGCTTTTCATTCACCCTCAGGAAGGAGAGACGTATTTGGGTCCAAAGCTTCCAAAGGGTAGTACGTACACTGACCATCAGGTTCCCATGGGAGAGCAGTTAACAACGGAACAAAGGTCAGACCTACTTGATTTATGTGACCAGTTCCCAGATGTTTTTTCTGAGCTGCCAGGGCAGACTGATTTAGTGTCCCATAGGATTGAGACAGCACCTGGCGTAAAAGTACGGTTCCGTCCCTATAGATTGCCAGAGGGCCGAAAAGACCTGGTAGAGAGGGAGATAATAGACATGTTGGAATTGGGCGTGATTGAGGAGTCCCACAGCGAATGGTGTAGCCCTATCGTGTTGGTCCCTAAACCAGATGGGAAGGTGAGGTTTTGCGTGGATCTGCGAAAGGTAAATGCTGTATCCAGATTTGATGCATATCCAATGCTTAGGGTGGATGAATTGCTTGATTCGCTTGGTAAAGCAGAGTATATCTCCACCCTAGATCTCACGAAAGGATATTGGCAGATACCTCTAGCAGAAGAATCCAAATGCAAAACTGCCTTCGCCACCCCTCCCGGTTTATACCAATTTGTCACTATGCCATTTGGGTTACATGGGGCTCCAGCCATCTTCCAAAGGTTAATGGACAAGGTACTACGACCCCATAGGGCATATGCTGCAGCCTACTTGGATGACATTGTCATCTATAGCAGACACTGGCAGTCTCATATAAAAAGGTTAAGGGCAGTCCTAACGTCCTTAAGAGAAGCAGGGCTCACTGCAAATCCAAAAAAATGTGCCCTGGGTAAATCCACTACAAAGTACTTGGGCTATGCCGTTGGGGGAGGGATAGTAAGGCCACTAGCTAGCAAGGTGGCCGCCATAAAGGAAGTCCCAACCCCACAGACAAAGACACAGGTACACTCCCTTTTGGGGTTAGCAGGGTATTACCGGTGGTTTATCCCCAATTTTTCAGAAATATCTGCACCCCTAACAGATCTGACAAAAAAGAGTGCCCCGACCCAAGTTAAATGGTCTTGGGAGTGCCAAGACGCCTTAGACTTGCTAAAAAAAGTGCCTGTCAGAGGGCCCCGCTCTTCGGAGCCCAGATTTTAAAGAGCCCTTCATCATCCAGACGGATGTCTCAGAGGTAGGACTGGGAGCAGTGCTGTCTCAGCAATTTGATGGTGTTGAACACCCCAAACTGTTCATCAGCCGGAAGCTGTTCCCAAGGGAAGTGAGGTATTCCGTTATTGAGAAGGAGTGCCTCACTGTAAAATGGGCAATTGAGGCCTTGAGACATTATGTCGCCGGAGTACACTTCACCCTGGTCACTGACCATGCGCCCTTGAAGTGGTTAAACACCATGAAGGACACAAATCCAAGGTTGACCAGGTGGTATATTGCCCTCCAACCCTTCTCTTTTGATATTCAGCATAGACCTGGAAAGGACCATAGAAATGCTGATTTTTTGTCAAGGGAAGGAGTGGAGAGTCGGGCTTCAGCCGTGTGGGACACTAGCCACACCCAAACAGGGGAGGTATGTGACAGAGTGAAGTTAACTCCTATCAGTTACGCCTGGGAGACATATGTCTGAGTGCTTCATCCAGCACTCAGAAGGGTTAACTCAGGTGGAAGTTAGGAAATCAGAACTCTTTAGCTGACACCTGAGAGCCAGCAAGGTAGATAATGGATCATGTGACTGGCAGTAGCTGCCAGAGAGAGAGAGAGAGAGAGAGAGAGAGAGAGAGAGAGAGAGAGAGAAGCACACTGCTGCGTGAGCCCTTAGCCAGAGGGATTTCACCAAAGACTACTTCAACTAAAGTAAGGATTATTCATTTGTTTACTGACTGCTTAAAGTACCCTTATGGTTTGGTTCTGGTTTAGCCAGCCAGCCTGCTAGATAGGTCTGCTGTGTTATTATAGATAGCAATAGATAGAGACCTCGCTCGAAAACCCCTTGTTGGTTAGGGCGTGCTGCCTAGGGAGTGGGTATATGAACAGACAATGAGTGTATCTAGAGAGGTACACAGAATAGAATCCCTTTATAGGCGCACCGCAGACCGTTATGGAATAAATGTGGTCAGGGGAAAAAATGTGTTTAGCAAAATAATAAATATTTTAATCAAATTTTGTGATTGTGCAATAAAAATAGCAAATAATAAAGAAACAGTATTTACTATATTAAAAGACACTAGTTATGTCACAGAAGTAGGACCAGAGGAATTATTCTGGGCCCTTCAGCAGGTATAGCTAATGTTAATTCACTGTGGTGTATTAGAGGTTAAGTATATCTTTGTAGTACATCAAGGTAAATCAATGTATATCCTGTAGTGGATGTGAGCCACTCAAATGTGACATCTGGTGGTGCTGGAATGTATTACACCCTATGCCTTAAGCTTAGTTCTTTTATGTCTCTGGACTTTAGTGATGTCATAGACAGTGTGTGGTCCCGCGAGTAGATGCACCGCCAGAATCAGCCATGCACCCAGCCTCTGTAGACGGAGGGTCCCCAGCTGCTCTGTGTGGCCAGCTGGGTGAGTATTGTGTTGGTGGGGATATAGATATACCCTGATAGTGTGTTGTTGCCTCGCTCTGATTATATGTATGGTGTTCCGGCACTGATGGGGTTAATGCCCACCATGCATATAAAGATATTGCTCTGTGTGTTTTTAGCTGGTCGCGCAGGCACACTGTAGTTTTGGGACTATAGACAGACTTATTTTAAAGGGGTCTGCGTTTATTTCGGTGAAAATTTGCCGTGTAGCCCCTTGCGCCCCTTGGTTTTTGCCCCGTGGACCCCGTGCATATACACTGAAATATCGGGGAGTACACAAATAGTGTTATTGTGTCCGGCACTCTTCTGAATGTGCCTGCTGGGTATGTATCTAATTACAAAGAGTATGGCTATATTTCAAAGAGTATGGCTATACAGTACATTTATATGCTCCGCAGTGTTTCATTCAAATCAATGATTCCTGCAGTGGCCCATAATAGCGGGAGGCAGTCCCACAATGTGGTGGCTTATCAGGTCATTTTGTTACATGTAGTTACATGTTAAGGGAGTCCGAGGTACATAGAGGCTAGAATAGGGCAGATATACAGTTAGTGGTCTAAGTGAAAGTATATTGGCTAGTAGCACAGCCCTGTTAAACACAGAGCTAACACCTCTTTAACTGGGTGTATCAAGTCAGAGGTCCATATAATGAATTACAAGCTTGTTGTGCAGCGTTGTAGTGAAACAGTGAAAACATAGAGCTATGCTCTTGACTGCTGTAGAAATATTTTAATCAATAAGATATCGGCAGAGACCCGACATGCTGCATGTTTCGTCGCTAACTTGCGACTTCTTCCGGGGTGGGAGTATCTGCGTCTCCTGTTCCTGTTTTATACCCGGTGGTTGTCATGGTGACCATGGGACGCGTGTGTTGCCGAGTTAGAACTGGTGGTGCATAGGTACTGCACCCAAATGCTATACTTAGAAAAAATATATAAAAAACTCTGACCAGAGTAATGATGTGCATTGTACTTGTTTTCCACATGAAAATTTGATATGTGTTAACAGTTTCTATTTATTCATAGGAAAGAAGTGAAAGCAAAGCCTTCGTTTATACCAGATGGACATTGTGGGTTGAGTAAGTATATCCATCTGGATTCACGTTGCAGAAGTTTCTTGTCCCAGTCACCTCTGCGGATGCTTGGGAGTATATGGTCTATCCCTTGGAATGTCAAAGTGTTGGTATTCCCTGCGTGGTGTTCTCTCACATGGCGGGAGATAGGGGTGTCTAGAGAGTTTCTTATGGAGCCTATGTGCTCCAACACTCGTTTTCTTAGTTCCCTTTTTGTTTTTCCAACATATTTTTTACCACATATGCATGTGGCGAGATAGATTATTCCTGTACTCTTGCAATTTATGAATTGTTTTATTTTGTAGGATTTAGTATCTCCCATGTTCGTGAAATTTTTGCTCTCCTTCATATAACTGCACGCCTTGCAGTGATGGCATTTGTATGAGCCTTTAACAGTAAGCCATGTCTTGCTTTTCTTGTTCGCAACATTGAAGTGGCTGTGTACAAGATGATCCTTGATATTGGAAGCCCTTCTCCATACCACAGATGGATGATTTTTTAAAACCAATTTAAGGTCGTCATCATTAGTTAAAATGTGCCAATGTTTGTTTAGTATATTATTCAAGTCTCTCCACTGGTTGTGAAATGTGGTGATACAACGTATTTCATTGGTTTTCATTGTCTCTTCTTGTATTTTTGGTTTCAAAAGGTCAAGTCGTGGAGTATTCAGTGCTCTGTGATACGCCGTTTTTATTTGGCGTTTGGAGTATCCCCTTGCAATGAAATTATTTTTCATTTCAATGCTTTGTTCCTTGAAGGTCTCAGTATCCGAACAATTTCTCCTTATGCGCAGATACTGGCCTGTGGGGATACCCCTAATGAGGGGTTGGGGGTGAAAACTGTCCGCCCTCAGGTAGCTGTTACTTGCAGTTTTCTTCTTGTGATTATTAGTAGTGAGGTAACCATCATTGTTGATATTGATGCGTATGTCTAGGAAAGTAATGGTGGTGGCACTTATTTCTGAAGTGAGCTTCAGGTTGTGGTCGTTGCTATTTAGCAGATTTAAGAACGTCTCTAGATCCTGTTTGGACCCATTCCAAAGTAGGAGGATGTCATCTATATACCGGATCCATAGATCTATATGATCCGTATATAGAGACATAGCCTCCGAGAACACGCTGATCTCCTCCCACCAACCTAAATACAGGTTGGCGTAGGTAGGGGCACATGTAGTCCCCATTGCTGTTCCCTGTATTTGCAGATAGTATTTAGAGTCGAACAGGAAATAATTGTGTTCTAATACAAATTCCAACAACTCAATGATAAAGGTGTTATGATCAATGAAGAGGCAGCTACGGGAGGAGAGGAAATGTTTGACTGCTAGGAGTCCAAACTCATGTTTTATGCTTGTATACAGCGATTCCACGTCAAAACTGACCAAAAGCGTGTCCTTATTCACCTGTATCCCTTCTAATCTGTTGAGGACATCCTTTGTGTCCTTAACAAACGACGGTAAAGAAGTCACAAAATTCCTAAGTACTTTGTCAATATAGACACTTGGGTTTTCCGTAAGAGATCCGATTCCCGATACTATAGGTCTTCCTGGTGGTTTACAGATGTTCTTATGTACTTTAGGGATGCTGTAGAAAGTTGCTAAGGTGGGTTGTTTTGATGTCATGAAGTCATATTCGCTTTTTGTTATGACTTTCCTTTCCAGGCCATTGTTTAGTATTGATCCCAGTGCTTTTTGGAATGTTGTGGTTGGATCGTTGGGGAGGATCCTGTAGCATTGTTTGTCTCTTAGGAGTCTAAGGTTTTCCGCTTTGTAGTCTTCTGTTTTGAGTATTACAAGGTTGCCTCCTTTGTCCGCAGGTTTTATTGTAATTTCCTGCATGTTTTTCAGTTCTTTGAGTGCTTCTTGTTCCTGTTTACTGAGGTTACTTTGGTTATTATTTCTGATTACTTTTAGTGCCTCTAGGTCTTTTGTAACTAGGTTCAAGAAAGTTGAAACATTTGCACAGCTGTCCGGATGCGGCGTGAAGCGGCTTTTTGGTTTAAGAGTCGTATGGGGTCCATCTCCCGGGTTTTTTTCTTCCAGAAGATCGATTAGATGTAGCAGGTGTTCTTGATCTTGTGTTTGGATAAGTTCTTCATATTCTTGCGGTGTCACGTTGCGTTCACGTCTTTTAAAGAACTTATGCAACAGCATTTTCCTGGCGAAGAGGTTAATATCTTTTATTGATTCAAACAAATCAAAATTGTTGGAGGGAACATAGGAGAGGCCTTTCTCTAAAAGGCTGAGTTGTGCATTCGTTAAGGGGATGCCGGAGAGGTTGATTATCTCGCATTTGTTCTTACATGTGCTCTCTGTATCTATCGTCTCCGTCCCCTCTGTCTCCTGTAGTTGGACCACCGTCCTCTTCCTCTTCCTCTCCAGTACCCCTCCTCTTCGTGTCTTCCTGGGCCATGGTCTATTTCTTCCTGGGCCTGTTCTAAAAAATGGTGTGCGTGACCTTCTACCTGTTTAGTTGATTTGTCCTTGTTTGTTTTGGATCTAGTCATGACTTTATTTTGGTAGGTACTGTTGTCCTCTGTTTCTGACATATCCCAGTCAGTGGATGAGTCACTATGCTCCTGTATTTTTGTTTTTTCAGCCTGGAAGTGGTGTTTGTAGATCTTGCCCCTAGAGTAGTCGCCACTGTCACGAATGTATTTAATGTGTTTTCTCTCTTTTATTCCTTTGACATACTGGTCTGTAGTTTTTTGGAGGATATTCTCGTATTTTTCAAAATTTGAAGATTCTTTCCACTGGACAGCTTCTTTCTTGTTTTTCTCCACCTCACAGTTTACCTTCTTAAGTTCCACTAATTCATTCTCAATGAGAAGGGCCATGAGATCATGTGAGCACTTGCTTATTGTCTCATCCCATTTTTTTATAAATGTATCTTGCAAATTGTGATAAGATGGCGAGAGATTCACTCTCAAACCCCTCGGTATCATCTTGTTCTTTTCGTATTTTTGAAGGCTACATACTTCCCACCATAGGCGCGACTGTTTTTTATACAGTCTTTCCATATTTTGGAAGTACAGTTTTATATTGTTCACAGTAGGTTCTTCCTGTATATTTGATGTTGTGGAAAAGATACTTTCCGAGTCTGTTTCCCAGTCATTAAAATCCATGTTCTTCCGTGAGAGCCTCAAAAAATTCTAAGGCGCCGGGCCCTGATGGCTTCACAAATGCATACTACAAAAAATTCTTTCCCATTCTATCCAAACATCTATTAAGCTTGTTCAACTCATTCCTTGAAGGGAGTCCTATCCCGTCCACAATGTCGTCCGCAAATTTGGCAATAATACTTAAAGACGGGAAGGACCCCACCCAATGCGGAAGTTACAGACCAATTTCATTGTTGAACAACGACCTTAAACTATATAGTAAAATTTTGGCGAACAGACTTAATCCTATCCTCCCGAGATTAATACACAAGGACCAGGTCGGGTTTGTCCTGGGCCGTCAGGCCTCAGACAATACACGTAAAATAATTAACTTAGTAGATCATGCCCACCTTTCAGGCTCAAAGGCAATGTTACTAAGCCTTGACGCAGAGAAGGCATTCGACAGAATTGATTGGCTATTCCTAAACCAAACATTGATTAAATTCGGCTTCAGAGACTCGTTCCTAAAGGGCGTTCAAGCACTTTACCAGAACCCCTCAGCCTCGGTACGCCTCTCGGGCGGAGGATCTGAACGATTCCTAATCCAGAACGGTACCCGGCAGGGATGCCCCCTCTCTCCCCTTCTCTTCGCCCTTACGATTGAACCACTGGCGTCTAAAATAAGACAGAACCCGAATATCCAGGGAATCCCGATTGATAAAACACAATACAAAATTTCCCTATTCGCTGATGACATCATCCTTACTCTGACTAAACCTCTAACTTCCCTCCCCAACCTCCAGAGGGAACTGATGGAGTTTGGCAGAGTATCAGGATATAAGATAAACAGCGACAAATCAGAGGCCCTAAATCTTAGTCTCCCGGATCCCGAAGTCAATCTCCTCAAAACCAATTTTACCTACAGATGGTGCCCTTCACACATTAAATATCTGGGAGTTAATGTGTCAAGGCACTACCGGGATCTATACCGGGATAACTACCCGCGTTTATGGGACAAGATCAAAAAGGATCTAGATCAGTGGGAAGGTTACCAGATATCGTGGATCGGTCGAATGATTTCCATTAAGATGAATATACTCCCAAGAATGCTATATCTCTTTCAAACACTCCCGACCCACGTCCCAGGCGCTGATCTCAAAAATATGCAAAACAGAATATTTAACTTTATTTGGCAGGGCAAAAGACCCCGAGTCGCCAGATCGGTCCTGATGGCAGCAAGATCTAGAGGAGGTCTGGGGGTACCGGACTTACACAGATATTACCTAGCTGCACAGCTTAAGCAGGTGGTAATGTGGAATGCCGACCCGACCCGTTGTAGTTGGGTGGAGATAGAGACTCAATGTGCCAAAATGCCTTCTCTGCAAGCCTGCCTCTGGAGCCTGGACAGAGGGGAGGGATATACACACAACCTGAAACTTCAGGCCTCCCGATTCACATGGGATGTGTGGTTACGTTGCAAATACAAATATGACCTTACTACTAAAAGCTCCCAATTGACCCCTATTTTTAACAATCCAAAGTTCCCCCCGGGATGTGGATCTAAACTGTTCGAACAATACCGCACGAGGGGTATAGAGGCGATTGCGGATTTTCTGAGCCTGGGGAGGCCTCTGAGTTTCCAAGAATTAAGGACCAAATATCAAATCAGACAATTGGACACATTCAAATATCTTCAAATTAGAAACTTTATTAGAACAACTTGCCCTCTCCCAGAATACCCCACTCTCACAACGTTCGAACACCTCTGCGAGACAAAGACCCACCAGAAAGGTCTCATCTCAGAGATATACGGGGCACTAGAACGCTCCTCGACCCCAAAAGAGCACGACTATATGCTCAAATGGGCAGCTGACCTGAACTTACATATAGACAGAGAGACTTGGGAAGAAATCTGGGAGACAGCCTCGGAGACCTCCCTATGTACTACAATAAAGGAAAACATTTATAAAATTATGTTCGGCTGGTATCTTACCCCAGCCCGATTAAACCAAATCTACCCTCTGGCTTCGGATCTATGTTGGAGAGGCTGTGGTCATAGAGGGGACATGGTCCACATCTGGTGGTCCTGTCCAGAAATTGTAAAGTACTGGGCCAAGGTCCAAATTTTAATAAAAGAGGTCACCGACCTGGAAGTGCCTATTGAACCACTGACCTACCTGCTGGCGGCACCACTGAAAGACATTGTCCGACCAGTCAGGAAATTGATATCCTTCATTTTTACTGCGGCTCGTTGCTGTATTGCGGCCTCCTGGAGGAAAACAACTACGCCGGCACTGGGAACAATTAGAAAAAGAGTCGACGAGGTGATGATCATGGAACGGCTCACCGCCATCGTTCGACAAAAACTGCCGGCCCACGAGGAAATCTGGGACCCATGGTCCTCCAAAACTAGGGCCAGACAGCCAATCCCTACGCCCCAAAGCCCGGACATCCCTCCATAGGCGATCAACCAATGCTCTATAGCTTACACCCCCAGACAGTCAGACGCCCTCCCCCCACCCCATTCCCCCCTCTCCTCTCCCCCCCTCCCCCCCACCCTCCCATTCCCCCTCCCCCCTGCCTTCCCTCTCTGAAGGCTTCCCCCCCCTTTTCTACGGACAACGGCGGTTGTCCTTCTGCTCCCCCCCCCGAAAAAAAACTGTGGATTGGAAAATGTTAGGCGTTATAGTACAATACCAATGCATGTTTAACTGAATGCCTAATAAAATTGTTTTGAAAAAACCCTAAAAAAAAAAAAAAAAAAAAAAAAAAAAAAGAACTAAGCTTAAGGCATAGGGTGTAATACATTCCAGCACCACCAGATGTCACATTTGAGTGGCTCACATCCACTACAGGATATACATTGATTTACCTTGATGTACTACAAAGATATACTTAACCTCTAATACACCACAGTGAATTAACATTAGCTATACCTGCTGAAGGGCCCAGAATAATTCCTCTGGTCCTACTTCTGTGACATAACTAGTGTCTTTTAATATAGTAAATACTGTTTCTTTATTATTTGCTATTTTTATTGCACAATCACAAAATTTGATTAAAATATTTATTATTTTGCTAAACACATTTTTTCCCCTGACCACATTTATTCCATAACGGTCTGCGGTGCGCCTATAAAGGGATTCTATTCTGTGTACCTCTCTAGATACACTCATTGTCTGCTGTGTTATTAGGCAGTTTTTCTCCCAAAGTGGAGCAGGATTTATTTTGTTAAAGGGACAGTGTACCCGCATGTTATGTTACTGTGGAGAAATAAAGCCACTGAACGTTTTTATTTATCCTGAAACTATACGTGTGGACTGTTCCCTGACCTCGGCTACAGGCCGTCCTGCCACAGTCACCCTCGCGGTTCGGGCCCAACGGTTCCATTCTTGGCATTATGATATAGAGAAGACACCCCGCTCTCAACTCTATAACCTTATACCCTCTGCAAGGAAGTGGCTCCAGCCTGAGGTATGTTCCATTGCTGCAGTTGTCGAAAGAGTCGTTATAGACCGGTTCCTGAGGGTCTCCCCCACACCATCCAGAAGTGGGTGAGCCAGAGTGACCCCAAAGACGCCGAACAGTTGGTCGCTTTAGACGAATGTTACTTGACTGCCGAGGAGATGTCCAAGAGTTTAAGTCCAGATGAGTGCTCCGGTTCTCGCTTTCTGCGCTCCAGGAGGTCCGATAAGACTGTTTATCCGAATAGGAATCCCCAAGGACTCATTGACTTGCGTAAAGGAGTAGGAAGTCCCACAGCACCTAGGAGGGACTCTGGTCTCGTTGTTCCCAGTAGACTGGAGACAAAACACTAACCCAGTTTTGGAAGGTATATAGAGTGCTACAGATGCCATGAACTTGGACATGTGGCCGCAGTTTGCCCTCGGAACGCGGAACCAATGGAATGTAACTTTTCTGTGGGGCATGGTTCGCGCTGGGTTTCTACAGTTCAGCACAGTTCTTGCAGTTCAGAAGATGACGACGAGGACTCCTATGTGGCCCCGCGTAAAGGACAACCTCCGTGTGCAACAGAAGCTGCAGGGAAAACATACCCCGTTGCATCAGAAAAGACCAGAGGTGGACTACAACACAGAGCGCTTGGCGCAATCGTCACAGGAGTGACTACTAGCCTTCTGTTTTGTGTTATAAGTTAACCCTGTACCGGCTTTGTACGCTGTAAATAAACCCCTGCTTAGAAAGTACAGTGTTTCCTGCCTTTGATCTGGACAAAAGATCCGACGCTGGGACTGAGACGTCACAATATATATATATATTATATATATATATATACTAGCTGATATACCCGGCGTTGCCCGGGTGTGGAAGGGCAGGGGGCATGGAGTGGAAGGGCGGGGGGGCAAGGGGCGTGGGATGTAGAAGGGCGGGGAGGCAAGGCACGTGGGGCGTAGAAGGGCGGGGGGCAAGGGGCATAGAAGGGCGGGGGGCAAGGGGTGGGGGGGCAAAGGGTGGGGGGCAAAGGGCGGGGAGGGCAGGGAGGGGTGGGGGGGCAAAGGGCAGGGAGGGGCAGGGGGGGGCAAAGGGCAGGGAGGCAAAGGGCAGGGAGGGGTGGGGGGGCAAAGGGCAGAGAGGGGCGGGGGGGCAAAGGGCAGGGAGGGGTGGGGGGGGGCAAAGGGCAGGGAGGGGCGTGGGGCAAAGGGCAGGGGGGGCAAGAGGGCAAAGGGCAGGGAGGGGCCTAGGGGGGCAAACGCAGGGAGGGACGGGGGGGCAAAGGGCAGGGAGGGCAAAGGGCAGGGAGGTCAAAGGGGAGAGAGGGCAGGGGGCAAAGGGCAGGGGGAGGGAGGGCAGGAGGCAAAGGGCAGAGGGGGCAGGGGGCAAAGGGCAGGGGGAGGGAGGTCAGGGGGCAAAGGGCAGGGGGAGGGAGGTCAGGGGGCAAAGGGCACGGGAAGGGAGGGCAAAGGGCAGGGGGAGGGAAGGCAGGGGGAGGGAGAGTCAGGGACGCGTTAAAGAACCCATTCCCCTGCGTTTACTCACCTTGCACCCAGCCACGCTGCTCTTCCTCCGGGTTCCGGCCGCGCTCCTCCTCTACCTTCGGGCTCCTCAGCGGTGTCCGTGACCCCCGGCGAGGCTGAGACGCTCCGGTGAGGAGGTGCTGTGCCTTTCACGGGAGAGGCGGAGAGAGCTCTCGGGGATGGGTAGCTGGGGGAGCGGCCTATGTGAGGGGAGCCGCAGAGAGCGTGCTCTGTGTGGGCGAGGGGGGTGAGTGGGAGCACGAGCGCCGGGGAAGGGTGAGAGCGCCGGGTGAGGGAGAGCGCCGGGTGAGGGAGAGCGCCGGGGAAGGGAGCGGTGTGTGAGGGAGGAGAGCGGTGTGTGAGGGAGGAGAGCGCCGGGTGAGGGAGAGCGGTGTGTGAGGGAGGAGAGCGCCGGGTGAGGGAGGAGAGCGCCGGATGAGGGAGGAGAGCGCCGGGTGAGGGAGGAGAGCGCCGGGGAAGGGAGCGGTGTGTGAGGGAGGAGAGCGGTGTGTGAGGGAGGAGAGCTCCGGGTAGAGGGAGGAGAGCGCCCGGTGAGGGAGGAGAGCGCCGGGTGAAAGAGGGGAGCGCCGGGGAAGGTTGAGAGCCGGGGGGAGGGAGTGGCCTATGGGAGGTGAGAGCCGTGGGAGGGTGAGAGCCGTGGTGAGGGTGAGGGCCGTGGGGAGGGTGAGAGCCCGGGAAGGGAGCAGCCTGTGGGAGGAGAGAGCAGGAGAGAGCGTGCTCTGGGGGGCCAATGAGAGCCGTGGGGGGCGCAGACACCGGCCAATGAGAGCCGTGGGAAGGCGGGCGGACCGACGGACCAAGCAAATGGTCTCCAGACACTCTCAAATAAGATTTTCGATTATATAGATTAATTGAAAGATTCAACAGCGCCTGGGTGTGTACTAGCCCCACAGTAGACTCCTGACAACAAACAGACCACAACAAATGTTAGCACAGATGACCCGTATAAAACAATTGTAAAAATGTATTATAAAATATATATAGGAAATCAGATGGTGGTCATAAGTATTGATGGTGAGTGTGTGTAAAATATAAAAAAAAATTACAAATTGTATATGTATAATTGTTGTGTGATAAAAAATATATTGAATAAAAAATGATGAATGATGAACTATTATTGCAAAAAACACTGAAAAATATGATTATCAAAATATAATATGATTAGGTGAAATGTATTAACCAAAAAATGAAAATGTTAAAAAATAAAAAACCGTGTAAAAAATTAACTATAAAAATATATATATGTGTTTTCCACAAAAAAAGTTGATGATTTTGTATGGAGATTACAACGTCCGGGCTGCTTCTTCTTTGGGGTCAGCAACCTCCCAGCAAATTCTATTGGAGAAACAAGAGAAAAAGCGCCCGTTCCATGTGTAAAATCGGGTAACAAAATTTTAATAAAAAATCACAAGACAAATGCACACTCACAATTTGTCAATGCAAATTAAGCATTGTATGGGTAAACCCATGCGCCAACAAGTAGCTGCTCGCCGAATGTTTACTTCAGTACATCAGACCTCACTGCTACCGGTGCATCACAGTCAGATGTCCCTCTGGAAATTCAGGTATACAGTCTGTTGTTCCAGCATTAGATGCTGTGTGTGGCTCAGGGAACGTCCTCCCTCTCCTGGCAGCAGACGCACGAGCTATTCCACAAACGTAGCTCCTTGAAACCACGTGCCCTTGGGCCCTGCGCTCCGGCAAGCAGGGAAATTTCAAAACTCCGTCAGACACACGCTTCCTCAAGTGTGCTGACGCGTGCGCGAGCCCCTGCTAAAGTTGCTCTCATTGCAGCTGCAGGGGCTCACTGCCGAGCAGCAGCACGGCTCAGGACGGTGCGCTGACCATGCCCGAGGCCTAAGGATTAATGTGATATGCTCCTTCTCTGCAGTGTTTTGTGGTGAAGCTAATTAGCATTGTTAGTATATTATGGAACAATACAGGAGGAAAACCAGGCGCTTACCTTGAGTAAAAGAACAAAAAGTGCTTACAATATAGCAATAAAATAAACAGTGGCTCTCTTTGAGGTGTCTAGAGACAGCCTTTAGGCCCGGGCCATAGAGGGGGGGAGCCGGGCTGAACCGCGCGGACGCTGAGGCTCGCCTGCAGAAGCTGTGCGATTCCACGCACATACAGGCGAGCCAGCGTCCGCGATCGGAGGTGGGGGGAGACTGAGGGAGGCGGGGCAGTATCGTCGCTGGGCCAATCGCCCGCGACGCACTGACGTCGACGTCACGGCGCCGACATCACGGCGCCGTGACGTTGACGCAGCCCCACTCATTGGAGGTTTTCAGCCGACAGCGCGCTGAAAAACAGCTTGGCGCTCGGCTGAAAACTCCAAAGCCTCCGCACGCCTGCGGACGCTCGCGCGAGCCCCCTCTCAAGGCATCCTCATTGAGGATGCAGGGGCTCAGCGCTGAGCGTCCGCACGCCTCAGCACGGCCTGTCCTTGTATGGACTCGGCCTTAGATCCCTTCTGCTTCAACCCCAATAAAGGGATAATCCAGATCCCTTATACAGATACAGAAATAGACAAATATAGGGGGAGCATGGGATTAGAAGAATATACAATACAAACAGACGGTACGAAGCTAACAATAGTCTGAGGTGATGAACAAGGGGCAAATACCTAGTATTTGCCCCTTGTTCATCATCTCAGACTATTGTTAGCTTCGTACCGTCTGTTTGTATTGTATATTCTTCTAATCCCATGCTCCCCTTATTTTTGTCTATTTTAGTATATTATGGACACTGGCCCCTCATGTTCTGACAGGGCTTTACACTTGTGTTCATACTAGCATTTTTGTTTACCATACACTGTCCGTTTCGTTCACATGGGGACTCTTTTATTTATGGTTTACTAGTTGTCATTTTATGCATTTCGTCAGTTTTTAGCATGTAATAAAATTGTTTATGTTTTAGTTTTGTTATAGTTAGGTTTACGTGGATATTTCCCATTTGGTCTGTAATAATTTGATATTAGTGGTACTAGTTATTTAACTGGTACTTTATGTACATTCTACTGTTTACAATGAGTGCAAGCTTTAGGGACATTTAGTGACAACCTCTTGTCACTTATCAGTGTTCTCTACCAATTAGATTGTAAGATCCTCGGAGCATGGACTCCTCTTCCTTAATGTTACTTTTATGTCTGAAGCACTTATTCCCATGACCTGTTATTTATATTATTTGTTATGTATATGATTACAATATGTATTACTACTGTGAAGCGCTATGTACATTTATGGCGCTATATAAATAAAAGACATACAATACAATTTTTAATGGGCAAATACGCTCTTATCTAGATCTGGAGAATAAGGATTTTGGCCATTACTATACTGTAGAGAAAATTGGTAGTAGGGTGCCCATTCATTGCCATTGGGGTTATCTTTGCTCCCATTGAGGGCATAGGTAACCACACTGGCAATCAATGGGTGTATTGGCTAGTATTGGTGTCACGAGAAAACAGCACATATATACAATAACTGGGCCAAATTGAACAAGACTAGGATATAGTAAACTGAATGAGTTTATTTCCTATGAGCAGAACAGACAATACATCAAGCAAATAACATTACAGAAATATTTACACTTACTGAGGTTGGACAAGGAGATATTCAGCCGAATAGCAGCTCCTTAGTTGTTATAGGTCACAACCAGCACGACAAAACGACAGCAACAAGCAACCAACACAGGAATAAGGGGTGCACGCAACTATATAGACGCAGACCCCCATTCCTACCATGGCAGTTCAGTTATTGGTGAAGACAAATCTTGACCCATTCACAGGTTGCCAGGTAACGCAAAAAGCTGGGTTTACCCAGCCCCTCATTAATACAACCCTCCCCTGTGGCTACATGGCCAGCCCATTTATAAAAAAAACTATGACATGATGCCTTCGTTGCCATCCTGTCTAGCAAAAATGCTTATTGGGCAGGGGTCTTTCATGTAGGGTGTCACTTTTGACAGGTGAAATGGTTATCACCTAGTTGTGGGATCTGGCTGCATATGCAATGAAGCCTTTCAAGTGGCCTCCTTTGATTGTACAATTACATATCAAAGTGGCCATTTGGCGAGCCTCCAAACTTATATCCAAAATTATAGTAAAAACAGCGATAACATAACTATTTCTCCCATATTTTAAATCAGATTAACAATATCTATGCAACCTGTGTTCGTTGCATAGGAAAGCATATCCAAATTTCAGCCTTGTAGCACAAACACATACAGAGATATGGTTCTATGGGGTTTACATTATGACAAATACACAGTTAACCCTCTCTCCATGTTAATACATAACATAGCAATTAATTCTACTGAAGCAGGGGGCTGCAGATCAACATATACATGTAGCCCCGGTCTTATTTTGCCCTCCTTGTCCCTCTCTGTAGCGTGCCGAGCGATCGTGGGTGCCGCCGGAGCCAGCGACGGACCCGCCGGCACAACACGAGGGTGGGGACTAGTGCAGGGAGCCGTGCGCTGTTCCCTGATGCGGGCGGTTGCCGGGGACGCGAGCGGCCCGTTGTAAGGGCCGCGATCTCGTTGCCGAGGTCCCGGCGGCTCGGGGAACAGGGCGCCGCCATTGTGCGATAGTTCGCGCATGCGCAGTGACAAGCAGGCGCAGGGAAGGCCCCAGATAGATCGCGCATGCGCAGTACAGTGCCGAGAAAGCCCGCGAAACCCTAGCCTACCAGGAAAGGCTCAAGGCAGTGACTACGAGTCCCAGGAGCCTCTGCGCGCCCCACGTGATGCCAGGGAGCCAATAGGGCTTAGGATCTCCTTGCAGGAGAAAGGATACATTTCGCGCGCTGAGCCCACGCTAGGCAGTTGGAGCTGGGAAGAGGAAGGGGAAGGAAGGGTGCAGGGAGCAAGTGGCTCCTGCACCAGGTAAGGATCCCCGAGTCCCAGGCAGGCCCCAATCCCCAACAGGGTAGTGGGTAGTACTGAGGGACAGCCCCTAGGTTAGGGACTCTGCCCTTAGGTGTGTGAGGGTGCAGGCTTGTCAGTGTCACGGCTGGTAGTGCTGTGAGCGCTGACAAGTAGGCACAGTGTGAGCAGCGTGTGCTGTGTGTTGTTGCTGCAGGTTGCCTGTGTGTATGCAGTGTGTTTGCTGCAGGTTGCCTGTGTGTATAAACAGAAATAAACTGTGCGCTACTACTGCACCGACACACTTTATTCGAGCAAATACCCGGTATGTACCTGGCAGATACCTGGAATGCGCCGCTCCTCACCTCTGACAAGCCCCGTTGCATTTGCCTTCCCAGCCTGGGTTCATGCCTGGCTGATGGGCGGCTGATCTGTTAAATGATAATGATTAGGATTTAATAGGCTGCAATGCTTCGCGTGTCTACCAGATGGCATAAATTCACGAATTGTAATGCAGTTTATATATATATACTGTGCAGTATTGCAGCCAGCGGGAATAAAATGCTTCAATCCCTGCTTGGAAAATAACTCAATGTACTCGGGCAGAAAACAGTCACAAACCTCAATACACCCGGGTATACCCGAATTCGTGGGACTAGCCAAGCTCGAATAAAGTGTGTCGCCAGTGTATCTATCTCCTTATAATTGAATACAGTGCAGTGACTAAACCATATATAAATAAAGTAAACCACAATACCACAGTGAATAAGTGATTAAATAATTAAATTATAACATAACCGTGTGGTTGATAAGGGCGTCTGCTGCTATAAACATTAGGGGTGGCTCAGCACCCCACACACTCTAAGAAATGGAAACAAAAAGAAAACAGCGCACAACGCCAAATAGTGAAGTAAGTAATAGAATGTATTACAATGTTAAAGGGGTAATAAATCTGCGTACATCAGATAGAAATAACATGTGCATTTAGTGCATATCACACTGGTTACCACTCTGTAGCTGTAAAACAGGACGGTCTGGCACTCAGCTGTCTCTGCAGGAGCCTCTATGATGGTTCTGGGGCATGGGATCCTTCATGCACTCCTCACACAGCAGGACGCTGCTCACAAGGGGATTCCTTTCAAGCAGCCTGGTAATACTGCAGATTCAGACACTTAGTGGGACCGCTCCTCAACCGGCGATATACTGCCTCCAGGGGAATTCCCCTACAGTCCCCCGTCTCTCCTGTGTAGATTCGCTGCTTTTCCCAGCTGCTATGATCTTAGGGCAGTATATCGCCGGTTGAGGAGCGGTCCCACTAAGTGTCTGAATCTGCAGTATTACCAGGCTGCTTGAAAGGAATCCCCTTGTGAGCAGCGTCCTGCTGTGTGAGGAGTGCATGAAGGATCCCATGCCCCAGAACCATCATAGAGGCTCCTGCAGAGACAGCTGAGTGCCAGACCGTCCTGTTTTACAGCTACAGAGTGGTAACCAGTGTGATATGCACTAAATGCACATGTTATTTCTATCTGATGTACGCAGATTTATTACCCCTTTAACATTGTAATACATTCTATTACTTACTTCACTATTTGGCGTTGTGCGCTGTTTTCTTTTTGTTTCCATGCCTGTGTGTATGCAGTGTGTTTGCTGCAGGCGCTGTTAGTATTAGCTAGAGTCAGGACTGGAAAGAGTTAGGGGAGCGGAGCAGGCTATTAACCCCTTAGGGCCCAGATATGTCCTCACTCCCCAGTTTGTGGTGCTACAGGGACAGGCCCTAGGTTAGGGACCGTGTCACGTAGTGCCAGTGATAGATAGGGACACAGCGAATGCTGCGGCTCCTGTGAAGAGGTTCGGGCTCAAGTCGGGGCCCACAGAGACTATATCCAGGGTGAGATCGCCCTTGGCGGTCCTCGTGCAAAGAACCCTTTTGGGATCAGACGGAATCACCGAGCGACGGATCCTTTGTGAAGCAGTTGCTGATCCGAGTACTGGAGTGCTCGGCAGGTACTATTACATCCACAAGTGCACCAACGGGCCCTTAGCTTAATAGTGACTGCGCAGTCACCCATATCCTCTCTCTGCAAGAGTGCGGGACATTGGGTGGGGATCCTATGGACACTGGGTGGGATCACTCGGTGTTGGGGGAAGCGTTTGGTGAGACGCCTTGGTTATTAGTGTCTCCTCTGTAGAGGGACACCTGTTATTCCATTGTTGATATATGTGTGTATGTTCTTAAGTAAAAGGTATTGATTATCATAAGGTGTTGTATGTTTCTTGCCCAGGGGAATCTCACATCACGGGGATCCTGGGTAAGTGGAGGCGCTGCGCTAAGGAAATGTGTGTTACCCCAGGCTCCCAGCTAGCAGAGGCTCAGATCTCCTGGAGCCGCAGGTGTTAAACAGTGGCCAGTAGTTCCTTTGGGAGGGTTCAGAAAAAGGGCTACATACACAAAATGGTTAACCCTTTCCCTCCCGACATGATTTCTACGCATACAGGAATATAACACAGACTGCTGGGGAATACAGCTCAGACCTGGGGCAATTCTGCTGAAGCAGGGGGATGCAGATCAACATATACACAGGTCCCATTAACCCCTCATACCCCGATCATGACAATTGGCTGTTGTAGATATATTGTATAGAGCAGTTACCTATGTAAAATTGATATGAGTGTGTAGCCAGGTTCCCCAGATTCCACCCTTATCTCTGTATGCTGGGAGAATAGGGAAGGTCGCAGCGAGTGCACTGAGCGCTCTGGTGCACTGGAGGCTCCGCAGTGACTCAAGCGATCAGGGCGCCGCCATGTTGGATGTTCGCGCATGCGCGGTGGACCCGTGGAGGTGGTGATGGACGAGAGATCGCGCATGTGCGGTAGGGGATTGCAAGAGCCCGCGAAACAGGAGCCAATCCTATAGGGTGTAGTGGATGGGACTACGAGTCCCAGGAGCCTTTGCGAGACCAGGTGACGCCAGGGAGCCTACACTGGCGACACACTTTATTCGAGCTTGGCTAGTCCCACGAATTCGGGTATACCCGGGTGTATTGAGGTGTGTGACTGTTTTCTGCCCGAGTACATTGGGTTATTTTCCAGACAGGGATTGAAGCATTTTATTCCTGCTGGCTGCAATACTGCACAGTATATATATATATACTGCATTACAATTCATGAATTTATGCCATCTGGTAGACACGCGAAGCATTGCAGCCTATTAAATCCTAATCATTATCATTTAACAGATCAGCCGCCCGTCAGCCAGGCATGAACCCAGGCTGGGAAGGCAAATGCAACGGGGCTTGTCAGAGGTGAGGAGCGGCGCATTCCAGGTATCTGCCAGGTATATACTGGGTATTTGCTCAAATAAAGTGTGTCGGTGCAGTATAGGGCGAGCGGATTTGCTGGAGGAAGAGTTAGGAGGTTGTGCAGGGGAGCACGCCGGTCAGAGACGATCGGGAGGAGGAAGGAGATCTGCGTGTAGGGAGGCAAGTAGCCCCTACACTAGGCCACATACCCCCGGCCCAGTTAGGCCCTGAGTCACAGTGAGTGAAGCTGGTGCAGGGACAAGCCCTAGGATAGGAAACAGCTCCTTTAGTGTCAGCCCAAAAGGTATTATACTCAGAGACTGCCGCGGTACTATACAGAGGTTTGGGCTCAGGCCTCCGCAAGCACAACAGCAGCCGACCGGGTGGGATCGCCCCGGAAGGTACCCTGGGAGTGTCTTCATCGTCGGATCCTTTGCAGGCCCGAGTGCTGGAGCACTCGGCAGGTAACATCCTTAAGTGCACCAACTATAAAACCAGAACATAGTGGCTGCGCAGTCACACACACACATACCTTACTTTGGGGGGTGGGGTTGTGGAGTGGGGGAATTGGACACGGTGTGGGGGTACACCGTGAGGGGTCGTGTCCTGCGAGACGCGTTAGTTATTATTGTGTCTCCTATACACAGGGACACTTATTGTATGACATGCAAGGTTATGGTTACCCGTAGTAAAGTCACTGTTTCTTGTATATGCTGTGTGCGTGGTAATACATTATTGTCCTGCGAGGAACTACTCCCGCTTTGCTGGGAGCCATCGCAGGTGGAGGCGCTGCACTTGGTAAGAGGTTATCTGTATTCACATGTGTTGCCCCAGGCTCTCCGTGGCGGAGGCTTTGGCCCTGCGAGCCAACAGGTTAAACAGCATTGGTAGCGCACTGTATTCATACAGTAGGAAACAGGGCTACAAGTGGGAACTTACTGAAGCAGAATACATTTGAGCAGGGTTGCCACCTTCTACTGAAGGCTAACCCGGAGAAAACATTTTTACATTTACCACTTACCTTTGGCGGCGTTGGCGGCTCTCGGCATCCTTCCGACAGCTGATGCGGCGTGAAGTTGCCATGACAACGGGACACCTTATGGCGCCAAAGCGTCACATGACATCCCGCTGTGTGGTCAATGGGTTCCACATGACGCTGTGATGTCACATAGCGTTCCCGTTGTCATGGCAAAGCAGCAGCCATATTGACAGGCGTTGCATGGAACGATGCCGAGATGACGCCCGGGAGGCGCCGCCGAACGCCGCCACTCTGAGGTTTCCAAGGTAAACCCATAGCCCGGAATTATATGGCCAAAAACCCGTAGTCTCCGGAGTTGTGGCCACCCTGGATATGAGTGATTTACTGATGTAAAATACATGAATTACACTTACTGAGGTAGAATACATATGAGGGGCAATTACTGATGTAAAATAGATATAAGGTCAGTTAGTGAGATACAATAGATATGAGGGACAGTTGGTACTGTAACTGCCCCTCATATCTATTTGACCTCACTAACTGCACCTCATATCTACTTTAGTACGGTAATTGCCCTTTATGTCTTTTTTTTGCCTCAGTAATTGCCACTCATATCTATTTTCCCTCACTGAGGCAAAAAAAGATATTACAGTAAGGGCAATTATAAATGTAAAATAGATAGATGAGGTGCAGTTCCTGAGGTATAATAGAAACTCAGCATCATTTTCTGAGATAAAACTACACCTCCCATGATGCTCTAATGGGCAAGGAGTGATGACTTGATGACCCTGCAGGGGAGGGGTTATATAAGAGGCTGTAACTTTTTCTAGAACTCTCTTTCCCCCGAGTCTGGGAAGTGACTCATGAAGAATTAGCTGAAATACTTCTCCAAGCGTCCAGATTTTACCCTTTAAAAACTTTAGCCTCAACTTGAGTTGGGAGACTGGATTGTTGTCAGCTGCAAACCTTCCTGTATGCAGAGCAAAGCTTGTAAACATCCAGCTAGGTCTCCTAGTAGTGAGGGCACTGCCCCTGAGTTAGACTCCTGGCCTTATCAGTAGGGACATAGTTCCCACATACAGGGAGGATCTTTCTAATAGAAGGAGCTGAACAGACACGTGTTTATGTGGAGGACCCTGACAAGCGAGTGACCAGAGCACGAGTTCATCAGAGGTCACAGTGAGTGATGGGATATAATGCAAATATAAAATCACTTTATATATAATATATATATATATATATATATCACATTATATGTATGTATGTATGTACAGTATATCACATTATATGTATATCACATTATATGTATATCACATTATATGTATATATATATATATATCACATTACTGTATATGTATCAAATTATATGTATATATATATCACATTTGTTTATATACTGTATATCACATATGTATATATATATATATATGTGTATATATATATATATATATCTATCTCTCTCACATTTGTGTATATATATACACTGTATATCACATTATGTATGTATATATATATATCTCACATTTGTATATATACTGTATATCACATATGTATATATACGTTATATCACATTATATGTATATATATATATATGATCACATTTGTGTATATACTGTATATCACATATGTATATATCACATATGTATATATACTGTATCACATTATGTGTAGTATATATACTGTATATCACATTAGATGTATATATACTGTATATCACATATATATATACATACACACACACACACATACATACATATGTGATACTGTATACAGTATATATACATCTAATGTGATATATATACACATATATAATGTGATATACAGTATATATACTACACATAATGTGATACAGTATATATACATATGTGATATACAGTGTATATATATATATACACAAATGTGATATATATATATACATATATACATATATACATACATATAATGTGATATACAGTATATAAACAAATGTGATACAGTATATATACATATGTGATATATACATATGTGATATACAGTATATACATCACTATATATATATATATATATATATATATATACAGTATATATATATATATATATATATATATATATATATATATATATATATATATGTATATATATGTATATATATGTATAATGTATATAACACACACACACACACACGTATGTGCGTGTATATTTGCAATCCATATGTGTGTATATCTACTATATATTTCTGAAAGTGTCCTATGTGTCCGGGTCTGTATGTGTCTCCCTGTGCCCCTCCCCGTGTCCCTAGCGGCAATCTCATTGGACCTTGGGCCAGGCCAATGACATTGCTCCCTTGGGCCGCCCGCCCCCGCACACCTCTCATTGGCCTGAGGCGGAGTGAAGGGCACACACACACACACACACACACACACACACACACACACACACACCACCACTATACACACACACACACACACACCACTATACACACACACACCACCACTATACACACACACACACACACACACCACTATACACACACACACACACACATCACTATACACACACACACACATCACTATACACACACACACACATCACTATACACACACACACACACACACACACATCACTAAACACACACAACCCCCTGTCCCCCCCTCTCCCCCCCCCCCCCCCCCACACACACACACACATCACTAAACACACACAACCCCCCCACACACATGGTGTTACATACATTAGCGGGGCTCACAGTGTTAGCAGCACATCTCCCGCTCTCTTCCCCACCGGTCCTGGAGGCTCCGCCTCTTCCTCCGCCTCTCCCTCCGCCTCTCCCTCCGCCTCTCCCTGTTTCCCGCGCTTTAACCCCCCCCCCTCCACGTGGGAGCTGCCGGACGGGTGAGGGAGCTGCCGGACGGGTGAGGGAGCGGCCGGACGGCTGAGGGAGCTGCCGGACGGGTGACTTCTGCCTTTCACCCGCCCACCGCTCACACCCCTGCGCCACACAGCCGCCGCACGCACTCAACAGACACCCGCCACACTCGACACACACCCGCCGCCTCTCACCCACCCCACACACTCGACACACACCTGCCGCATCCTGCCCCTACACAACAATATCACTGACCAGCTGTCACCCGCACTCGCCACACACCCGCCGCCTCACACCCTAGCAGGACCCCGACCCACAGCCAGCACTCACTACCCATGCGCCACCCGTACTGAACACCCACCTGCCGCCTCACACACGCTCACACCCTAGCAGGACACACGCCTCACATTTTCACATCACTTATGTCACCAAAATATACATTGTACTGTGGTGTGTTTACAATAAACCATTTTTATACAACATCGTATTACATTTTCTTCCATCTTTCTTTTCAACATTATTATCCAACCTTTCCAACAAATACTCAACCTATTGTTCCACCATTTATAAATAATACTACCTATTACGCATTTACATCCCGGGCAACGCCGGGTCTCTCAGCTAGTATCATATAAATTTTAAGTTATGGTGGGTGAAAAGGGCAGTGGATATTCACAGTTGAGTGCAAATAGCCGCACGGCTATTCGCACTCAGTAGAACTTAACTGAGTGCGAATAGCCGAGCTGTTATGAACAGGTTTCTATGCCTTTATTCACCAAGAAAAAAATCAGAAAGTCTTATAGCTCAGTGGTTATGCAGCAGGCCATTAGCGTAGTGGACCAGGGTTCGATTCCTGGCAGGGATGTTTATTTTTTCCATTTTATTTTCTACTGAGTGAGAATAGCCGAGCTGTTATGAACAGGTTTCTATGGAACTTAACTGAGTGCGAATAGCCGAGCTGTTATGAACAGGTTTCTATGGAACGTAACTGAGTGCGAATAGCCGAGCTGTTATGAACAGGTTTCTATGGAACGTAACTGAGTGCGAATAGCCGAGCTGTTATGAACAGGTTTCTATGCCTTTATTAAACTCCCCTTCCTGCCTGGGGAAAGGTGCGCAACACAGTAGGGACTGGGACGGTTGGAACTGGGTGGGCGGGGCTTGATCGCACAGGCGTGCGCTGTAGTAGTTACTGGGACCGCAGCCTTAGGAGCCGCTTACGCATGCGTGCGGAGGCGTGTGTAAATGCAGGCGACAGACAAGTTTAAATATACGCGCTGAGGGGAGCGGAGGAGCGGTCATGTGACAGCAAACATCCAATGGGGATGAGGGACTAGACCCGCCTCCAGCCACACCTTCGCCCCGCCCCCAAAGCGCGCTCACTGCCTCACCTGTCAGGCCACAAAAAAGCACCAGCTTCTGGAGGCGAGGCAGAGCAGGAGCGCGGCCCGAGGCACCATGCCCGAGTCCTTAGGCCTCGGGCATGGTCATCGCTTAGGCGCTGAGGCGCGCTGCTGCTCGGGACTGAGCCCCTACAGTGCTGCTCGGCACTGAGCCCCTACAGCCGCAATGAGAGCGGCTTTAGCAGGGGCTCGCACTCTTCCGCACGCCTGCGGAAGCGTGTCTTAAGAAATATTTTGTTTCTTAGCTTGCCGGAGCGCAGGGCCGGTCACGTGAACCCCCGTACTGCCGCCCCCCCGCAGCATTGTTACCCCATCCGCAGTACCGCCGCCACCACCCTCACGCCGCGCCCCCCCCCCCTGCTGGTAAGACTGATTTTTGGGTGTGTTTGGGTTATTTTTTTTATATATATTTTATTGCAGCTATTTTTTATATTACACATTCCTAGTGAGAGAGACAGAGATATATCTATATATATCTATATATATCTCTCTCTCTATATATATATATATATATATATATATATATATATATATAGATATCTCTATATATATATATACAGGCATACCCCGGTTTAAGGACACTCACTTTAAGTACACTCGCGAGTAAGGACATATCGCCCAATAGGCAAACGGCAGCTCGCGCATGCGCCTGTCAGCATGTCCTGAACAGCAATACTGGCTCCCTACCTGTACCGATGCTGTGCGCAAGCGGGGAGACTATAGAGCCTGTTACAAATGCTTTATTTACGTCAGTTATGCACGTATATAACGATTGCAGTTCTGTACATGCATCGATAAGTGGAAAAAAGGTAGTGCTTCACTTTAAGTACATTTTCGCTTTACATACATGCTCCGGTCCCATTGCGTACGTTAATGCGGGGTATGCCTGTATATCTATATCTATATCTATATCTCTCTCTCTCTCTCTCTCTCTCTCTCTCTCTCTCTCTCTCTCTCTCTCTCTTATTCATATATATATATATATATAATCACACCACAAAAGGTCACATAAACACACATAATACAACCTTTTTGGATGAACAATTTATACGGCCAGAAAGAGTGGATTTACCCTCTGGGTGAGCAACTATTGGCCCAAGCAGCACACGTGTTTTTTTTTTTTTTACATTTCCCTGCTCCCGCGCTTTAAAAAAAAAAAAAAACTCCCAATACCTACAACATGGGACATCCCTTGAAGAAGTGCGCCACGTCCGCGCAGCAGCATCACTGTTCCTGCGTCTTTGAAGCTCCACACAGCACCTGCCACACGTGGGGACGCCAGAGAGAGAGCTCCGGTCGCCATCTTGGATCCACCGAAAGTGTTTCCAGTCCTGCTGCTTTCTAATATCCTTTATTCTGGAATCTGCATTTTGCTCATCTTCCATCATCAATCACCAAAGGACTTTGATTTGGACTATCCACCATATGGTTTGAATTAATTTCACTATTGTAATTGGCGCCGACATTATCTTTTTTCCTTTTTATGCTGAGTTACTGACTGTACAGTTAGTTTTTGTCTGGCTGCCACTCTTCATTAATCGACCCATTAGGGGTTTATGTTTTTTAGCGCTGTTTTGCACCGTCTTTTCTGTTTTTGGGCCCAATACCTACAAGCTGATTGGCGCGCGCTCCCAGGCTTTGTGGACGCGCGGCCAGACTCTATATGAGCCCGCCCCCAACGAGCAGCCATTCCATGGAGGACACGGACACAGTAAGTATTATTTTTATTCTTTGTGCCTTCCCCCCTGTCCCCGTTATGGAGGTGTTAGCGGGTGTGTTCTCCTGTCCCCGGCGCTCCCCCCGTGGCGGAAGATGGGAGCGGGGATGCCCCTCAGGTCCCCGGTTGCCCCTGTTTAAGGCCGCGGGGCAGGAGACGTGTGCGGGGATGCCCCTCAGGTCCCGCTTGCCCCTGTGTAAGGCCGCGGGGCAGGAGACGTGTGCGGGGATGCCCCTCAGGTCCCGCTTGCCCCTGTGTAAGGCCGCGGGGCAGGAGACGTGTGCGGGGATGCCCCTCAGGTCCCGCTTGCCCCTGTGTAAGGCCACGGGGCAGGAGACGTGTGCGGGGATGCCCCTCAGGTCCCCGCTTGCCCCTGTGTAAGGCCGCGGGGACCTGAGGGGCATCCCCGCTCCCATCTTCCGCCACGGGGGGAGCGCCGGGGACAGGAGAACACACCCGCTAACACCTCCATAACGGGGACAGGGGGGAAGGCACAAAGAATAAAAATAATACTTACTGTGTCCGTGTCCTCCATGGAATGGCTGCTCGTTGGGGGCAATAAAGTGAATTTGCACTCAACTGTGAATAGCCGTGCGGCTATTTGCACTCAACTCTGAATATCCACTGCCGGTGAAAAGGGCAACAACAAACCTTAACCGTTAGAATATCACTTGTGAGCACATTCACATGTCTTAGACAGACACTGGTATGTATTTATGTATATATGCATGTGCACATACGTGTGTGTGTGCGTATATATGAAACATCAGGTTACTGGAACCAGCTTGAAGAATCCAGTCAGTGATGTTTGTAAAACTTTGGAAGATACAAAATCTCCTCATACAGTAAGTACCTGCAGTAGACACTACTAGATCACACAGGATTCAAGTATTGCCAGCAAGCTGAATTGGTGAATAGAGGGTTACTGGTTTATTACCAGTGAGTATATACTGTTTGATTCCTGTACTGGACTTTAGAGCATTCACATTATCAATTAAGTATTTACTTTTTATTTTTTGTATTATTACTTATTTTGTATTTCTATTTATTCACTATTTTATTGAGGAGTGCTGTTTTTTTAATATATACACAAAATAGAGGAAGACCACGCTCAAAATCAAACTTAAATAAATGGTGTTAACAATGACCATATGTTAAATGAAAATAATATAGTCCACACTACAAGTCCATGATAATATGCTAGATTGCAATTATACCACAACCAACCAAGGTTCTGTTTGGAGATAACCAATATATATACCAAAACATATGACCATTTAAATAAACAGTGTTAGTAATGTTGTTGAAAATATAAATAAATTAGATAAATAGAAATACAATAAACACTGCCAACAGAGAGAAAATTCTAAATATTGCTTTGCAAAGGGTACTGACAACAAAATTGTTCGAACTAAATCTATGTACATTGTTCTTCCTGTTTCAAAGTCTTAATGTGATACTACAAAAAACAATAAAAACGTTTGAAATATATAAATAAAAAAAAAATACAAAAACATAGAATGAGTGAGACAGAATGAGGGGGTGGTGTGCTAAACTAAAGTGCTGGTGTCCAAAAATGTATTGAATCCTTTTGGATGGAGAGTGTCGAGATATAATTCAAAAGGATTCTTTCTTGCCGAAGGTTTTAAAACGATCACCTCCCAGAAGAGACGAAGGGACATTTTCCAGACCCCCCCTAACTCACATAAACAGAATCTATGACATGTAAATGAGCACACATTTCCCAGAATCCCTTGCTGCAGTGGAAGCACTGTTTGCTAGGTGATAATGGTTGAAAGGCAGGGTTGCAGACCTGTCTAAGGCTGCGTCCATAGACACAGCAGCCGCGCGGAGGCTGAGGGAAAGAAATCGGGTGCTATCCCTGGCCTTCGTTCGTGCGCCGTCCGGGGGCGTGTCTATGATGTCACTGCGCTGGTTCGCCACGCTGTATAGACGCGATCACTGCCTTTAGGCAGTCTGATCGCGCAGCGTGCGGACGCGTCAGTGCGGTCTGCCCTTCTGACGCAGCCTAAGACATGTGAATGTGTTCACAAGTGGTGGAGGTTTTTTGTCGCCTTATTCACCCACCATAACTTAAAATCTGTATGGTAAACCTACCCAGCCTTGAAAATTGCATAGCCAGTACAACCAACCTCACACTGATCAGACCCATTAAGGTTGAAACATGTCTGTGAGGCGTTTGACTGGCTTTGCATCTAATCCCATGCTGTGCTTAAAAGCTGTGTGAACACCAGAGCATTTGCTTATATGGGTTCCATGTAAATGGATTTCAGGCAAAAGGTGACACATTGGGGGCGATTCACTAAGCAGTGATAAGTGAATCATACTTTAAAAGCACGCCAGATTTTTGCACCAGCTAAAGGCTGGCACAAAAAAATGGATACAACAGAAAAAAATGACAGAGGTCACAGCAGACCCCTATTAGTTGCACTCAAGGAAAAAGTCAAAATTAATAACAGAGATATTAATATCCACAGTATGGACTTAAATTCCCAATAGATGTATGAACAAATGCTTAAGGATACAATATTCACTAGTGGACTGGTATGTCTGAAATAATAACGTGTAATCCAAATAAAAAGACCATACAGTATGTCCACAGTAAATGTCTGACAGCCCTAAATATAGCAGTGACATCCACTGATAAAATAAAAAAACTAAAAAAACTTTAATGAACAATAATTATGCCGAAAAGCAAGTGACAAAAATAGGAACAAATGTGTAAAATGTTAAAATGTCCCTGTAAGGGGAGTGGGTGGGAGGGAAGTGGGTAGCAACAAAAAGTAAAGAGGATAATCTCTCTCTCTCTCTCTCTCTCTCTCTCTCTCTCTCTCTCTCTGAATAAGTAAAATAAATATCTAAATAAACTGCATCATTCAAAATCAAGTCAAAAAAGAATCCGACATTAAAAAGCAAACCACACTAAAGGGCCAGACATAAATACATTTGCAATGAATGTGAATGTGAAAAAATGCAATCACAATAAAATTAAAAATAACCTGTAAAAGAAAAATAACATACATTCCATTTTTTTTCCTCTTACCTATTAGATGTCGTCTCCCTCTGATTCCCGTGGTCACAGCAAGCTCTCAAACCAATCCACCATCCCAAACAGCAACGGGCCACAGGTGAAAAAAATTAAAAGTCCTTTTCTTCTTTCTTTTTCTTCATCTGTAAATTGTAATCCAATTTTGGCTCTTTCGGGGGGTTTCATTTTCAGTAGGCACGCCCTTGTAATCCTATTATTGGAGGAGGAGGAGGAGGTCGTCCCTCCTCAGTTTCTTGCTGTCAAATGAGGCTGCACAAGCTTTTATAGGCCTGTGTCGTCACATTTGAGTGCAAATGGTTCACACGCCTCTGATTGGCTGTGAAAACCATGTGTTTTTTTTTTGTGACGTCATGTAAAGGAAGTGAAGCCAGCCAATCAGAATGGTTGTGCTTCCTTTCCCTTTAACATGACTTCACCAAAAGCAACATGGCTTCTGTCACCATGGTACTTCAGCCAATCAGATTGTGTAAACTGTATCCCCAATCGGATTGGTTGTTGTAGACTGTCACGAGAGCTTGCGACAGGCTGTAATTTACACCAAAACTATATATAAATATATATACAGTATATACCTGGGTTTGAACTGGGACGAGACTTAAGATATAATAAAGTGATTTTATTCCTTGATAAAGGTGAACACAGCAAATATGTACAAATAACAGGCAAAATATAGACACTTACTTAAAGATTATGGCAAGAAAGCCAGCAGGATCACAGCCTGCCACTTCTCCCATATTTGAGTTGACATCACAGCAAAACAGGCAGGACACATGCATGCATGAAGATCCTTTGCATGAAGAACAATGAACAGCATGAACAACTTGGGTAAAGGGTGGCTTTGACTTATATATCATTTTAACCCCCTCTGTCCCCGTTTACGGCTCCGTGCCGTCTAGTAAACGTCCCTTTCAAGCTTTTGAAGCTCATTTTGGGACTTCCAGCTTGGGGTAGCCCCCCCATCAATAAACCCTTTGAAGCAGGGAGGACATTTGTCATGTTCACTCCTGCAGGAAACCTTGGTGTGTAAATGTGAGTTACCACGTTTACAAAGACATCCTCTTCCCTGCTCATTATCATAGCAGGGGGGCTGCAGTTTCTCAGAACTTCAACCAAAATTTCATATTTACTGCAAATCATTGCATAACTTCCGTTCCGTAATACACACAGTCAGGTGAGATATATGAAAATTAATAGAGATATTAATATCTGGCATTTAGCAGCAGGTACATATACAGTGTTTAGACTCCCAAAGATCGGCTGACTCCCGCCAATACACTTATGTAATTCTTAGCTGGTTCAGCCAAGGACATCTCATAATATTCTTATATTTATTAAAGTTACTCACTTTTGATATCCTGTTGGGGGTAGCCCCCCCCCTGGCCCCATCAATAAAACCTTTTAAAGTGGGCTTTTGCTTCTTGCATAAACAATTCCCCTGGGAAGCCAGGCTCCAATCTGGCCAATTCACACCTCCCTTTTGACATGCACTGGGAGAGAGGAAGCGTGCATAGGCAAGTGACTAGACTCAGATGAGGTAAACCATTTGGTTTCTGGACATTTCCACAAACTGCAAAAAGTCACTTTATCAAAAATATATGTCCCTCTTATGACAAAGTTATATTTTTAATATGTGTGTACTTGGGGGATGAACCGGAGGCTGTACCCCAAGGCTCAGGGTCCTGGCTTACTCCGTTACCAAAATACCAGTTTTCAGGTAACTGTTTATTCAGCACTGCCTTTTGTCACCAACCTGGGTTTAAATCCCAGGACAAACCAAATGCATTGCAGTTTTAAAACACAGAGAACCAATATTTAGGCAAAAGCTTGCATTCCTCCATCTGCATCTATCATGTAGGGTTCTAAAACCTTCTCTTTTCACACTCAACTTCAATTAACCCTTTGAAGTCCAGATTTCCTGAAAAGACATAATACAGTGGAATTTTCTTAAACTGTAGCTCATTAACCCCTTAAGTCCCAGTGGGTGGGTTATGCAGACCCTGATCCAGCAACAACATCATTTACACGGGAATAAGCATTTTCATGTTATTTAACAAGGGTTAAGTCACAGTTCTGGGCCTCAGCCCAGTTAACCCCTTGTCTCCCTGGCGAGGTTAGAGGGGGGCCCTTGGGGGTTAATCCCGGGCCAAACCCTCCCTACCGTCACACCTCCCCTGCTCAAGGGCCCCTGGTACCCCAGTGGCCTCCCCATGGCCCTGGGATACCACTGGCGCTCTTGACGCACTCAATACGTCCTGAGGGATTGGCCTGGCAAAATTGTCCTCCGGCATTGACCAGTACACAGTGGATTGTAAAGTCCAGTTCCTGCAAAGCCGGGCTTTCTCCTTTGCCTCCCTCTGCCCCAGCAGGAGACCAGCTATATAGCACAGACCGTCGCTTTCCTGTCAACCAAGTCTGGGACAGGGTTATGTCACTATTCTGTAGGGACCCTACCTGCCCTGGCTCTGTGCCCACCCGTAGCTGCTCCGCTATACTCCTGACTCTCCTCCCTGGCTGCCTATCTACCCACAGCCCTTCCTTTGGGGACCCGGAGAAATCTGTCAGGGGGGTCACTCCTGGCCCGTCAGAGCAAGGGACGTTATGCCTACCTAGCCCACCCCTAGCTTCTGCCAGCTGCCTGACACCCCACTGACCTCCTATCTCCCCCTGCTCCACGGTGCCTCCCTGCCTAGCCTCCCCTAGGCCCAGCACCTCAGCCTGCTGCTTACCTCCCTGCAGCCCACCTGCACTCCTCTCCTTCCTGAGCACCTACCTCCCTGACCTTGTCTCCCCCTTACCAGGGATGAGCTCAGGGGCACGTCTCCAGATGCAACCGCCTTAGCGCTTGGCTGGCAGGTATCCCTGGGGTGGCACAAGCCTGCCACTGCCCCAGATACCCCCAGCCCATAGCTAGGCTGCAACAGGGGGTTGCTGATCTGAGAAACCCCCTGGGGCTCTGCCAGGGTAACGGGAAACTCTAGCGTCACTACCTGATGCTTTCCCTCCCTGGCTACCACTAGCCCTCCTCTCACTGAGATCTGCTGCTGGCTACCTACCTGCAGCCTCCCCTCACTCCGTTTCTCCCTAGCTAATCCTAGCCTGGACCCTAGGGACACCTGAGTGAGGCCATCTCCCTGACACTGTCTCCCCATTACCAGGGATGAGCCCAGGGGCATCTCTCCAGATGCAACCGCCTTAGCTCTTGGCTGGCAGGTAATCTGGGGGTGGTCTAACTGTGCCACAACCCCTGGTACCTCCAGCCCATAGCAAGGTTGCAACAGGGGGTTGCTGATCTGAGACACCCCCTGAGGCTTTGCCAGGGTAACGGGGAAAACTGGCTGGCTCACTTGCTGCCTTCCCTCCCCGGTTCCCACTGGCCCACCCAACCCTCTCCCAGGCAATCCTACCCTAGAGCTGGGTGCTAACGGGGCTAGCCCCTCTCCCTGAAGCTGTGCCCCCATTACCGGAGGTGAGCTCAGGGTTGCTGGTGCAGATGCACCCACCTTAGCTCCTGGCTGGCAGGTAATCTGGGGGTGGTCTAACTGTGCCACAACCCCTGGTACCTCCAGCCCATAGCAAGGCTGCAACAGTGGGGCTCTTAACAGAGAGTCCCCTTGCTGCTCTGCCCAGGTAATGGGGAAGCCTGGCGGCCCTACAAGCTGCCCTTCCTTCCCCTCCCCTGGTAACTGATGCGGGCTACCTACCTGCAGCCTCCCCTCACTCCGTTTCTCCCTAACTAATCCTAACCTGGATCCTAGGGACACCTGAGTGAGGCCATCTCCCTGACACTGTCTCCCCATTACCGGGGATGAGCTCAGGGTTGCTGGTGCAGATGCACCCACCTTAGCTCTTGGCTGGCAGGTAATCCGGGGGTGGTCTAACTTTGCCACAACCCCGGACACCTCCAGCCCACAGCAAGGCTGCAACAGTGGGGCTCTTAACTGAGAGTCCCCTTGCTGCTCCACCAGGATAATGGGGACGTCTAGCTGCCCTACAAGCTGCCCGTCCTTCCCCTCCCCTGGTACCCCTATCTCCTGCCACCCCCCGGTCACCCCTATAGTGAAACAACAGGGTACAGTCATAGGGAAAAATAAGTCAGGGTCAGTCTGCGACTTGGTCTGGCTTACCTTGCTGGTCCCCGCAGAGATCGCCGCCTTCGTTGGTCCCAATTGCAGGGGGACTGGAGCGGCCGCCGCCGGCCCCATCTGGGCTGGGCAGCGCCGGGCTGCTGCCGCAACAGCGCCCGGGTTGGGTACAGGTAAAACGGTGCAGGACAAGGGTCCCAGGTCTTTGTGGAGGAACACAGCTCCATGCAAACTTGGTAAAATAACCCCCTCCCGCAAACCCTGTCCCTCCCCCCAAATAAAACTGCCACCGGCAGGATGCCGGAGTGGCGGCGTCTTCTCTGCCGCCGCCGCTGGTTCTCCGCCGGGATCAGGTGGATGGCCGCTGCTCTCCGCCGCTGTTGCTGATGCAGCCCGTCCAGGTTCTCCAGGAGACGTCCCGCGGAGGGTTGTCGCCCCGGCTGGGCGGGAGCCATCAGAGGATGCCGCTAACTGGGTCATCTTTTCCGCAGCTCGTGAGCGTTGGCCCTGAGGGGCTTCTTCGCCTGACCGCGCACGGTCAGGGCACTGGGCATTATTGTGGCCCATTTGTTGGCAGTGCCGCAGCAACTGCCGGTGCTTCTCCGCCACCGGTGGACTACCCCCAGCAAGGGGCAACGGAGTCCAGAGCGGAGATGCTTGAGCGCCGGGCTCTGGGAGGGGATAAGCGGGTCGGATCATTGCCAGCTTCAGCTGCTCGAGCCACTCTGCTGGGTACATCTCTCCCTGCGCAAACATCAGGGCCAGCAATTCTGGGTAAAATGGACTGGCCGCCGCAACGGCCAATACCTCTCCTGGTGCAAGACTTCCATGGTCTCCGAGACCACCCGCTCCCTCCACAAGTCTCTGCCGTCCCGGAGCTGGGTCCCTTCCCTGCTCTCCGGGCGGTGTGATAGTTACAGCAGCTGCAGCTGTGGATCTTTGCTCAGCCTGCTGGGTTTCATGCTCACCCATTGCTGTCTCTCTCTCAGCCTTGCTGGCTGCTGCTCCCCGCGCCGACTTGATGCACTCCTCCGGGCTCCGGGCAAGAGGAGGTGGAGGAGGGCTCCGGCCAAGAGGTGGAGGGCTCTGGCCAAGAGGTGGAGGGCTTCGGCCAAGAGGAGGTGGAGGGCTCCGGCCAAGAGGAGGTGGAGGGCTCCGGCCAAGAGGAGGTGGAGGGCTCCGGCCAAGAGGAGGTGGAGGGCTCCGGCCAAGAGGAGGTGGAGGGCTCCGGCCAAGAGGAGGTGGTGGGCTCCGGCCAAGAGGAGGTGGAGGTTGAGGGCCCTGGCCAATAGGAGGTGGAGGGCTGCGGCCAAGAGGAGGTGGAGGGCTGCGGCCAAGAGGAGGTGGAGGGCTGCGGCCAAGAGGAGGTGGAGGGCTGCGGCCAAGAGGAGGTGGAGGGCTGCGGCCAAGAGGAGGTGGAGGGCTCCTGCCAAATGGAGGTGGAGGTAAAGGGCTCCGGCCAAGAGGAGGTGGAAGGCTCCGGCCAAGAGGAGGAGGTGGGCTCCGACCAAGAGGAGGTGGAGGGCTCTTGCCAAGAGGAGGAGGTGGAGGGCATCCGGCCTAGATGAGGAGGTGGAGGGCTCTGGCCAAGAGGAGGTGGTGGAGGGCTCTGGCCATGAGGAGGTGGTGGAGGGCTCTGGCCAAGAGGAGGAGGTGGAGGGTTCCGGCCAAGAGGAGGAGGTGGAGGGCTCCGGCCAAGAGGAGGAGGTGGAGGGTTCCGGCCAAGAGGAGGAGGTGGAGGGCTCCGGCCAAGAGGAGGAGATGGAGGGCTCCGGCCAAGAGGAGGAGGTGGAGGGCTCCGGCCAAGGGGAGGAGGTGGAGGGCTCCGGCCAAGAGGAGGAGGTGGAGGGCTCCGGCCAAGAGGAGGAGGTGGAGGGCTCCGGCCAAGAGGAGGAGGTGGAGGGCTCCGGCCAAGAGGAGGAGGTGGAGGGCTCCGGCCAAGAGGAGGAGGTGGAGGGCTCCGGCCAAGAGGAGGAGGTGGAGGGCTCCAACCAAGAGGAGGAGGTGGAGGGCTCCGGCCAAGAGGAGGAGGTGGAGGGCTCCGGCCAAGAGGAGGTGGAGGGCTCCGGCCAAGAGGAGGTGGAGGGCTCCGGCCAAGAGGAGGTGGAGGGCTCCGGCCAAGAGGAGGTGGAGGGGCTCCGGCCAAGAGGAGGTGGAGGGCTCCGGCCAAGAGGAGGTGGAGGGCTCCGGCCAAGAGGTGGTGGGAGGAGGTGGAGGGCTCCGGCCAAGCGGTGGTGGAGGGCTCCGGCCAAGAGGTGGTGGAGGGCTCCGGCCAAGAGGAGGTGGAGGGCTCCGGGCAAGAGGAGGTGGAGGGCTCCGGACAAGAGGAGATTGAGGTTGAGGGCTCCGGCCAAGAGGAGGTCTCTTGGAGGACTCTGGCCTAGAGGATGATGTGGAGGGCTCCGGCCTGGAGGTGGAGGGCTCCGGCCTGGAGGTGGAGGGCTCCGGCCAAGAGGAGTAGGTGAAGGGCTTCGGCCAAGAGAAGGTGGTGGAGGGCTCCGGGCAAGAGGAGGTGGAGGAGGAGGGCTCCGGCCAAGAGGTGGAGGGCTCTGGCCAAGAGGTGGAGGGCTTCGGCCAAGAGGAGGTGGAGGGCTCCGGCCAAGAGGAGGTGGAGGGCTGCGGCCAAGAGGAGGTGGAGGGCTCCGGCCAAGAGGAGGTGGAGGGCTCCGGCCAAGAGGAGGTGGAGGGCTCCGGCCAAGAGGAGGTGGAGGGCTCCGTCCAAGAGGAGGTGGAGGGCTCCGTCCAAGAGGAGGTGGAGGGCTCCGTCCAAGAGGAGGTGGAGGGCTCCGTCCAAGAGGAGGTGAAGGGCTCCGGCCAAGAGGAGGTGGAGGGCTCCGGCCAAGAGGAGGTGGAGGGCTCCGGCCAAGAGGAGGAGGTGGGCTCTTGCCAAGAGGAGGTGGAGGACTACGGCCAAGATGAGGTTGAGGGCTCCGGCCAAGGGGAGGAGGTTGAGGGCTCCGGCCTGGAGGTGGGGGGCTCTGGCGTGGATGGCTCCGGCCTGGATGTGGAGGGCTCCGGCCTAGAGGAGGAGGTGAAGGGCTCCGGCCTAGAGGAGGAGGTGAAGGGCTCCGGCCTAGAGGAGGAGGAGGTGGAAGGCTCTGGCCAAGAGGAGGTGGGGGGGTCCGGCCATGAGGAGGTGGAGGGCTCCGGCCAAGAGGAGGTGGTGGGCTCCGGCCAAGAGGAGGTGGAAGTGGAGTGCTCCAGCCAAGATGAGGTGGAGGGCTCCAGCCAAGAGAAGGTGGAGGGCTCCGGCCAAGAGGAGGTGGAGGGCTCCGGCCAAGAGGAGGTGGAGGGCTCCGGTCAAGAGGAGGTGGAGGGCTCCGGCCAAGAGGAGGTGGAGGGCTCCGGCCAAGAGGAGGTGGAGGGCTCCGGCCAAGAGGAGGTGGAGGGCTCGGGCCAAGAGGAGGTGGAGGGCTCGGGCCAAGAGGAGGTGGAGGTGGATGGCTCCGGCCAAGAGGAGGTGGAGGGCTCCGGCCAAGAGGAGGTGGAGGGCTCCGGCCAAGAGGAGGTGGAGGGCTCCTGCCAAGAGGAGGTGGAGGGCTCCTGCCAAGAGGAGGTGGAGGGCTCCGGCCAAGAGGAGGTGGAGGGCTCGGGTCAAGAGGAGGTGGAGGTGGATGGCTCCGGCCAAGAGGAGGTGGAGGGCTCCTGCCAAGAGGAGGTGGAGGGCTCCTGCCAAGAGGAGGTGGAGGGCTCCTGCCAAGAGGAGGTGGAGGGCTCCTGCCAAGAGGAGGTGGAGGGCTCCTGCCAAGAGGAGGTGGAGGGCTCCTGCCAAGAGGAGGTGGAGGGCTCCGGCCAAGAGGAGGTGGAGGGCTCCGGCCAAGAGGAGGTGGTAGTAATGGGCTCCGGCCAAGAGGAGGAGGTGGGCTCTTGCCAAGAGGAGGTGGAGGACTACGGCCAAGATGAGGTTGAGGGCTCCGGCCAAGGGGAGGAGGTTGAGGGCTCCGGCCTGGAGGTGGAGGGCTCTGGCGTGGATGGCTCCGGCCTGGATGTGGAGGGCTCCGGCCTAGAGGAGGAGGTGAAGGGCTCCGGCCTAGAGGAGGAGGAGGGCTCCGGCCTGGAGGAGGAGGTAGAGGGGTCCGGCCAAGAGGAGGTGGAGGTGGAAGGCTCTGGCCAAGAGGAGGTGGAAGTGGAGTGCTCCAGCCAAGATGAGGTGGAGGGCTCCAGCCAAGAGAAGGTGGAAGGCTCCGGCCAAGAGGAGGTGGAGGGCTCCGGCCAAGAGGAGGTGGAGGGCTCCGGCCAAGAGGAGGTGGAGGGCTCCGGCCAAGAGGAGGTGGAGGGCTCGGGCCAAGAGGAGGTGGAGGGCTCGGGCCAAGAGGAGGTGGAGGGCTCGGGCCAAGAGGAGGTGGAGGTGGATGGCTCCGGCCAAGAGGAGGTGGAGGGCTCCGGCCAAGAGGAGGTGGAAGTGGAGGGTTGCGGCCAAGAGGAGGTGGAGGGCTTTGGCCAAGAGGAAGTGGAGGCCTCTGGCCAAGAGGAGGTGGAGGGCTACCACCAAGAGGAGGTGGAGGGCTCCGGCCAAGAGGAGGTGAAGGGCTCAGGCCAAGGAGGGCTCCGGCCAAGAGGAGGTGGAGGGCTCTGGCCAAGAGGAGGTGGAGGGCTCCGGCCAAGAGGAGGTGGAGGGCTCCGGCCAAGAGGAGGCGGAGGGCTGCGGCCAAGAGGAGTTGGAGGGCCCCGGCCAAGAGGAGGTCTCTTGGAGGGCTTTGGCCTAGAGGATGAGGTGGAAGGCTCCGTCCTGGAGGTGGAGGGCTCCGGCCAAGAAGAGGTGGAGGTGGAGGGCTCCAGGCCAGGAGGAGGTGGAGGGCTCCGGCCAAGAGGAGGTGGGGGGCTCTGGCCAAGAGGAGGTGGGGGGCTCTGGCCAAGAGGAGGTAGAGGACTCCGGCCAAGAGGTGGTGGAGGGCTCCGGCCAAGAGGAGGAGGTGGAGGGCTCCGGCCATGTGGCGGTGGAGGGTTCTGGCCAAGAGGAGGAGGAGGGCTCCGGCCACGGGGAGGTGGTGGGCTCCAGCCAAGAGGAGGTGGAGGGCTTCGGCCAAGTGGAGGAGGTTGAGTGCTCCGGCCTGGATGTGGAGGGCTCCGGCCAAGAGGAGGTGGAGGGCTCCGGCCAGGTGGAGGGCTCCGGCCAAGAGGGGGTGGAGGGCTCCGGCCAAGAGCTGGAGGGCTCCGGCCAAGAGGAGGTGGAGGTGGAAGGCTCTGGACAAGAGGAGGTAGAGAGCTCCGGCCAAGTGGTGGTGGAGGGCTCTGGCCAAGAGGAGGTGGAGGGCTCCGGCCAGGTGGAGGGCTCCGGCCAAGATGAGATGGAGGGCTCCGGCCAAGAGGAGGTGGAGGGCTCCGGTCAAGAGGAGGTGGAGGTGTAGGGCTCCGGCCAAGAGGAGGAGGTGGAGGGCATCCGGCCTAGATGAGGAGGTGTAGGGCTCTGGCCAAGAGGAGGTGGTGGAGGGCTCCGGCCAAGAGGAGGTGGTGGAGGGCTCCGGCCAAGAGGAGGTGGAGGAGGAGGGCTCCGGCCAAGAGGAGGTAGAGGTCTCTGGCCAAGAAGTGGAGGTGTAGGGCTCGGGCCAAGAGGAGGAGGTGGAGGGCATCGGGCCTAGATGAGGAGGTGGAGGGCTCTGGCCAAGAGGAGGAGGTGGAGGTCATCCGGCCTAGATGAGGTGGTGGAGGGCTCTGGCCAAGAGGAGGTGGTGGAGGGCTCCGGCCAAGAGGAGGTGGTGGAGGGCTCCGGCCAAGAGGAGGTGGAGGAGGAGGGCTCCGGCCAAGAGGAGGTGGAGGTCTCTGGCCAAGAAGTGGAGGTGGAGGGCTTCGGCCATGAGGAGGTGTATGGCTCTGGCCAAGAGGAGGTGGAGGGCTCCGGACAAGAGGAGATTGAGGTTGAGGGCTCCGGCCAAGAGGAGGTGGAGGGCTACGACCAAGAGGAGGAGGTGGAGAGCTCCGGCCATGTGGAGGTGGAGGGTTCTGGTCAAGAGGAGGTGGTGGGCTCCAGCCAAGAGGAGGTGGAGGGCTTCGGCCAAGAGGAGGTGTTGGAGGGTTCCGACCAAGAGGAGGTGGAGGGCTCCGGCCAGGTGGAGGGCTCCGGCCAAGAGGGGGTGGAGGGCTCCGGCCAAGAGGAGGCGGTAGGCTCCAGCCAAGAGGAGGTGGAGGTGGAGGGCTCCGGCCAAGAGGAGGTGGAGGGATCCGGCCAAGTGGGGGTGGATGGCTCCGGCCAAGAGGTGTTGGGCTCCAGCCAAGAGAAGGTGGAGAGCTCCAGCCAAGAGGAGGTGGAAGTGGAGGGCTCCGGCCAAGAGGAGGTGGAGGTGGAAGGCTCCGGCCAAGAGGAGGTGGAAGGCTCTGGCCAAGAGGAGGTGGAGGGCTCTGGCCAAGAGGAGGTGGAGGGCTCTGGCCAGGTGGAGGGCTCTGGCCAAGAGGAGGTGAAGTGCTTTGGCCAAGAGGAGGTGGAGGGCTCCGGCCAAGAGGAGGTGGAGGGCTCCGGCCAAGAGGATGTGGAGGGCTCCGGCCAAGAGGAGGTGGAAATGGAGGGTTCCGGCCAAGAGGAGGTGGAGGGCTTTGCCAAGAGGAAGTGGAGGGCTCTGGCCAAGAGGATGTGGAGGGCTCCCACCAAGAGGATGTGGAGGGCTCCGGCCAAGAGGAGGTGGAGGGCTCAGGCCAAGGAGGGCTCCGGCCAAGAAGAGTTGGAGGGCTCTGGCCAAGAGGAGATTGAGATGGAGGGCTCCGGCCAAGAGGATGTGGAGGGCCCCGGCCAAGAGGAGGTGGATGACTAAGAGGAGGTGGAGGGCTCTGGCCAAGAGGAGGTGGACGACCAAGAGGAGGTGGAGGGCTCCGGCCAAAAGGAGGCGGAGGGCTGCGGCCAAGAGGAGTTGGAGGGCTCTGGCCAAGAGGAGGTCTCTTGGAGGGCTTTGGCCTAGAGGATGAGGTGGAGGGCTCCGTCCTGGAGGTGGAGGGCTACGGCCAAGAGGAGGAGGTGGAGGGCTCCGGCCATGTGGATGTGGAGGGTTCTGGCCAAGAGCAGGAGGGCTCCGGCCAGGTGGAGGTGGAGGGCTCAGGCCAAGAGGATGTGGAGGACTCCAGCCAAGAGGAGGTGGAGGGCTTCGGCCAAGAGGAGGTGGTGGAGGGATCCGGCCAAGTGGGGGTGGAGGGCTCCGGCCAAGAGGTGTTGGGCTCCGGCCAAGAGGAGGTGGAGAGCTCCAGCCAAGAGGAGGTGGAAGTGGAGGGCTCCGGCCAAGAGGAGGTGGAGGTGGAAGGCTCCTGCCAAGAGGAGGTGGAAGTCTCCGGCCAAGAGGAGGTGGAGGGCTCTGGCCAAGAGGAGGTGAAGTGCTTTGGCCAAGATGAGGTGGAGGGCTCCGGCCAAGAGGAGGTGGAGGGCTCCGGCCAAGAGGAGGTGGAGGGCTCCGGCCAAGAAGAGGTGGAGGTGTAGGGCTCCGGCCAAGAGGAGGTGAAGGGCTCCGGCCATGAGCAGGAGGTGGAGGGCATCCGGCCTAGATGAGTAGGTGGAGGGCTCTGGCCAAGAGGAGGTGGTGGAGGGCTCCGGCCAAGAGGAGGTGGAGGAGGAGGGCTCCGGCAAAGAGGAGGTGGAGGTCTCTGACCAAGAAGTGGAGGTGGAGGGCCAGGGGAATCCGACTGTTTAATTAAAACAAAGCATCGCGAAGGCCCGTGGCGGGTGTTGACGCGATGTGATTTCTGCCCAGTGCTCTGAATGTCAAAGTGAAGAAATTCAATGAAGTGCGGGTAAACGGCGGGGGTAACTATGACTCTCTTAACGGCTGATATGAATGGTGTCAGTTGGTCATAGTGACCTGAACCTCCTCGTGGTCCCGCTGGAAACATACGGATTTGGCTGGCCAAATCCGTGTGGCTAATTCAGGTATCTGGTTTGGCAAGTGCTTACGGTCAAATCAGTAAATTGTAGAAAAATCCATTCAAAACAAAACTTTACCATGTGTTCTTTGATGGGACACAACGCCACTAAGGTAGAATGGCTAAAAATACTCCCCGTCAGGTGGCTTAAGGAAACGGCCCCGGATGAAAAATCATTAAGTTTCCTATTTGATTGGGTAGCCAGCAGCAAGGCACTCTCGAGCAGTAAAGCAGCAACAGACCGTACTCAAAACATAGACTATCAGGATGGATACGTACCAGACAACACCACCCTCAATGAGATGATCTCAGAATACCCCTGGTATTCAACAACTCAACCATGAGTGAACAACAGAAAGAAAACAGCACTAAAGACAGACTAAAATCGCTACCAGAATGCTATACAGACACGAGCATCAACAAACCCAAGGAAAAAGCAAAGAATAATCAAATCATACTACAATATCCATGCAACAACCTAAGTTGCCAAACCTGTCAAGAAGGTTTCAACTCATTCAAACAATTCTATCAACATCAGATTATCAAACACAAAACCAATACAATAATATGCCAATGCAACAAATGTGGCAAAACCGGTCCATACCATAATATGGCTTGTCATTACCCGAAATGTCAAGGTAAGGCACCAAAGATTGGAGCTCTCAAGTGCCCATCTTGTGAAATGACCTTCGACTCAAAGATCGGTGTATCCCAGCACATGAGACATGTTCACCCGAACGATAGAAATAAAGTCATCATAGGGATGAAAGCACCAAGTAGGAAAAACCAAGTCTGGTCAGAGGGCGAAACACAATGCCAAAGATCCCTAGAAATCAAACACAAGGGAGAAAGACAAATTAACGCATTAATAGCCATAGAACTTCCGAACAAGACAAACAAATTGCGGACAAAAGAAGAGAGATGAGAAAGACCGAAGCAAAAGAAAAGAAAGAGAAGCGACAAGGTCCACAAAGGAAGAAACAACAACATACCCAGAAAGCGTCAACGAACAACCAACAAGCACCGAAATCGAAGAAAAAAGAGGATGCAGCGTGACGATAAAGTCATCAAGGAAAATCAAAAAGGTGTTCAACAACATCAACGAAGTTGAAAAGTGGTTGGCACAGACAGTTAACACAATCATGAAGGAAAACCAAAGCCTAGATGTTAACCAAGAAATGGAAGCGGCAATCATCAAAGTCAACGAATCCTTCGACAAACCAGCTCCAATAAAGACAAACAAACAAGGATCAGCTAAACCCACCACCCCACCAAACCACAAAGGCAACAGCATCTATGCCAAAAAGAAAGCCGAATTCAATACATATCAAACACTATTCAAAAAAGATAAGAAAAAACTTGCCAGGATAATAACCAACAACGACATCGATGGTAGCTGCTAAATAGAAATCGAAAATATTGAACAGTACTACCGAGAAATCTTCGAGGTCAATCCCTCCAACAAAACCCCAAAATTCAACGGAACAAAATCAGCCATCAACAAGGAAGGTAACAGCAAGCTGATGGCACCCATAACAGTTGAAGTGAAAAAGGCTTTAAAAAGCACTAAATCCACTTCGGCACCGGGCCCCGATAAAATAGAAATCACAGACCTCACATCAATTTTCAATAAAAATAATCAGCTAATGGCGGACATTTTCAACATTTGGTTGAAAACTAGGAAAATTCCAGGCTGTATTAAAAACAATAAAACAATCCTGCTTCCTAAATCAAATGACCCAGAGAAACTGAAGAACATAACCAACTGGAGACCAATAACCATCGGATCAGTTTGGTTACGAACATTCTCCAAAATTCTAACAGACCGACTGAGCTCAACGGTTAATCTTGACGACAGACAGAAAGGCTTTTGCCCAATGCCAGGATGTCAAGAAAACACCGCAATCTTGAACAATATCATCAAGGGAGCCAGGAGGAATAAGGACAATCTGGGAGTTATATTTATCGACCTGCAGAAGGCATTTGACACCGTATCCCACATACATGTACTGTATGGGAAAGCCTCAAAAGACACAATATTTGCAAAGACTTCATTGGAATTATAAAAGAATGTTATAATGGAGCAACCACCACAATTAAAAACACAACCAAAGAGGCGCATGCGCGAAGGCTAAGGGAATGGATGCGTGAGTGAAGAGCTCCTTCCCCCTCGCCAGATTAGAAGCAATTAAAGTGCACTCAAACTAGCGTGAACATTACAGAAATGGACTAATTCACGATAAGAACATACAGAGATGCAAGCCAAAACAAAAGCGGGCAAAACCAAGGCAGTTCTCACTACCTACTTCAATAAAACTGACCCGGCCCGCACCCACAGAATGGGACCCTCACCACCGCATGTCAGCTCTGAGTCTGAGGATGATCCGCCTATGGAACAATCGGAACCCCGGTCCACGGAAGCTATGACATGCAGGATCATGAGAGAGTTCTGCGATGAACTAAAATCACACATGCATTCTGAACTCTCTGAGCTTCGCAGAGACATTGCTGGATTTGGGGCCAGAACCAACGAAATAGAGACCCGGCTAGACTCAACGATAAAGGCGGTCCGCAAAACTGAAAAAGTGACCACAAACTTGCAGGCACAAATAAATGAACTCGCGCTTAAACAAGAAGATGTTGTTGCGCCGGTCGCGATTTTCAGCATCAGGGGGAGAGATGTCCCTGAGGAGATCACTGATCCTGAGGAGTTCCTCACAAAATGGCTGACAAGCCTGTTCCCGGATAGGCCTGAGGCGGATCTCCATCTTGACAGATGCCACAGGGCCCTCAGGTCCAAGTCCCAGCCGAACGACCCCCAAGAGACATCATCGCACGGCTGCACTTTTTTAGAATTAAAGAAGCAGTCTGCCAAATCGCACGCGCAAAGGGGTCTGTGGAGTTTGAGGGGATCAAACTCCTGATATTCCAGGACCTTTCAGCAACTACTCTACTTAAGCGCAAAGCCATTGCTCCGGTCACCAGACTCCTCCGAGACAAGGGGATCAGGTACCGTTGGGTATTCCCCTTCGGTCTCCAGGTCCTAAAGAATGGGGCTGCACACACACTACGCACTCCTGAAGACCAAGACCGCTTTCTACTGAAGCTGGGCCTGAAGGAACAAACCACGCACCTGCAAGTCGCAGAAGCAGCCTCCCCGGAGCCGGTCTGGAGCCGAGTGACTCGCCAACGCAGCAAGTCACGGGACATGGCTCTTAATTGATGTCCGGCAAAAGCCAGTTAAGCCTTAAAGCGGCAAGACCACTGGACTGTTCGTTTGTCCATCTACGTTGTCTATAAAGTTGGGACATTCAAAGGTTTGGTCTGAGACGGCGGCCATCTTGCTACTCCCGCGGACGCGCCCTGCACTCGGAAGCGGCCAGCAGCCATCTTGAAGAGTTCAAGCGGCACTGCAGAGGAGGGAGACCCAGACGGAGGGGGGCCCCCTCCACTCCCTACAGGGGACACATTAAAGAGTCCTGATATATGCGGCTGACACGGCTGGCGGCCGCTTCTTCCCCCACATCCATGCTCAATTCACCCCTCGTTGTGGGTAGCTGAACCTGCGGCGTCACGTAGGCGCCATCACAGAGGACTCCCCATTAGTCCCGAGGGGAAAGTGCACACTCATGGGCATATATACACCAAACACCCGAAAGGGTGTGGGGGAGGGAGGGGTGGGTCAGTGTGTATCGGAGAGGGCCAAGCGGGGTGGGGGCGACGGGGCAAGGGGTATGACCGCCATTACATAGAAAGAGAGACACAGGTCGCTCCCGCCCCCTACCTCCTGTATTTTATACATAAGGTGTGATATCTGAGGGAGACAGGTAAAGGAGGGGCTGTGAGCTAAAAGTGCTAACTATTGATCTCTCCATTATCAATGCCCTTTTTAGCATTGCAATAACATTGATCCCACATTTGGGACCTCCCTAGTATAAATCCCCCCCTGTGAGGAGCTGCTCTCCTGGCAAGTGGCTGTCCCTTTAATCCAGACATCCACCGTCGCGTCCGCCCGGCTGTTCTCTGGTTTACCTTGTCCCCAAAATCAACAGCTCAAAAGGTCCGTGATTACACATATCACTGTTACAAAAAAAAAAATGTTATACAAAGTTCACACTAGTTATATTATCTACAAAAGTCGAGGGGGAGTCTTCTCCCTTCCCTGGCTATCGTCATGAAGCCGACATGGCATGTCCTATCTTATTCTAGGACACGCCACAAAGTCCTCTGGGAGGAGTATGCCCCAATCATAAGGGGCAACTGCACAGGCTGTGCAGATAATTGCTGGCAATTTGCCCTCCCAAAGGCAAGAGACCCACAAGGGTCTTTGACCCTCATTGGTTCTCCACTGTTGTTTATGTTGTTAATGTTTTTTGTTTCCTTCCCTCTCCCTCCCCTCCCCACCGGATTGCCGCGACATCTGACCGAAATCATTGACCGTCTCAGCAATGCACTCACTCCAAAGACACTGGATGTGCAGGTACAACACTCCACCACTCTGTATAACACACAGATCCCACTTACACTAGCCCTCCAAAACATCTTGCCATGGGGTTGACTATATTATCTCACAATGTAAAAGGCCTCAATAGCCCAAACAAAAGAAAGGTAGCCTGCACTATCAAAGAAGGCAGGCGGATATTATCCTAATCCAAGAAACACACTTTAGCTCTAAGAACACACCAAAATACCTGGACAAACACTTCCGACAATTTTATACCTCCTCTTCTACTACAAAAAAACAAGGAGTAGCCATCATCTTTCACAATAAATGCCCTTTCCATCTAGAGAAAACCCTCAAAGATAAGGAAGGCAGATACCTAATCCTAGTAGGCACTCTAAATAATCAACCACTTACATTGGCAACATTGTATGCCCCCAATAACCAGGAGCCACAATTCTTTACGACCTTTTTCAACAAACTGCATACAATTGCCAAAGGTCCCATAATAGTAGCAGGAGACTTTAACCTAGCTCTAAATCCCAATCTCGATAGATCACACCAAACTCAGCGTTACCCAAAGGCTATCCCAAAGGCCCTACGTAGGGGTTTAGCAAAAAAACAACTGTTAGACATATGGCGGGAACAACACCCCCATGACAGGGATTATACCTTCTTCTCCCATCCGCATTCAACTTATAGCAGAATCGATTACTTCTTTATCTCTAGCAGACTGGTTCCGCAGATCTCCCATACAGGGATCCATGATATTTCATGGTCAGATCATGCGCCTACAGAGCTACGGTGCACCCAGCTAATTCTGGACAGACCTAGAGCAAACTGGAAACTTAATGAAGCCCTATTAAAAAACCCTTTCACCGCCCAATTAGTAGCCAACGAAATAGATCAATTTTTCCAATTGAACCACGGTTCAGTAGACTTATCTATCCCTATGAGAGGCTCATAAAGCCACGCTCAGGGGCATACTAATTAGTATAGCGTCTAGAAAGAAAAGAGAACGTGAATACAAATTAAATTCACTACAATCTAAATTGAAAACCCTAGAGGACAAACATAAACAATCCAATAACCCCAACCTACTCAAACCAATAAGAGATGCCAAAATAGAACTAAATCTTCTATTAACATCCCAGGCGGATATTTCCCTGAATTGGTCAAAGAGGAAATTTTTCGATAAAGCAAATAAGCCAGATACTATGCTCGCCAACAAACTGAGACACAGACCCCCTAATTATAGTATACAAGCCATTAAAAGATCCTCAGGCTCTATCTCTGGCAATCCATCTGTAATTGTAGATGAATTCAAGTCATTCTATGAGAAATTATATAATGGGGATAAAATAGTACATAACCAGAATACCGAACGATCTCGTGAGTCATTTCTCTCGAGCTCAAAGCTGCCAAAGCTGACGGAAGAGGAGAGAGGGCGACTGAGTCTTGATTTTACCATGGAAGAGCTAGATCTAGTTATAGACAACCTTAAGACCTCGAAGGCCCCGGGGCCAGATGGCTTCTCGGGCCTCTATTATAAGAAATTCAGCAACATTTTGGCCCCATACCTGCTCAAAATGTTTAACGCGGTTTTAGCAGGTCAACCCTTCCCCGAAAACATGCTCCAAGCGTCAATCTCTGTAATTCATAAATCTGGCAAAGACCCATTAGATTGTAAAAGCTACAGACCTATCGCTTATCAACACGGATATCAAAATCTATGCTAAATTGATTGCCAATAGATTAAGTCAGATCCTACCTAGACTAATACACCCAGATCAAGTCGGCTTCATTAAGGATAGACAAGCGGGAGATAATATCCGACGAATCATTGATCTGCTAGAAATAGCCAAATCACAATAAGTAAAAATTATGGTGTTAAGTCTAGATGCAGAAAAGGCCTTTGATAGGATCGACTGGGCATACCTAAAAGCTACACTTGGAGCATTTGGTTACGAGAACAAATTAATATCAGCTATTATGGCGCTGTACACTGGTCCGACAGCCAAAGTGATGCACCAAGGCTACCCCTCGGACATATTTAAGATCAAGAGTGGCACGAGACAGGGTTGCCCCCTCTCGCCCTTACTCTTTGCCATGTGCATGGAGCCTTTAGCGGCACATGTGAGAGAGAACCCGGATATTTCCGGTCTCAAAGTAGATAACCAATCCCACAAAATGGCCCTCTATGCTGATGATGTGCTAATGGTCTTGTCAAAACCACTCACCTCCCTAACCTCTTCAGCCTATTAGATAAGTTCAACAAAATTTCAGGATTTAAAATAAACTAGTCAAAGTCAGAGGCCCTGAACGTCACCATTCCAAAACCAGAAGAAAAACTGATCTCTTTAAACTTCAACTTTCGCTGGCAGCCTAAGGCGATCAAATACTTAAGGGTACAGCTAAACCCCGTTATAACGAGGGTCTCGGGGTCCACCCCGAGACCACCGCGTTACTAACGGGGTCGCGAAAAAAAAAATGGCCGCCGCGCTTTAGCGCATATTCATCCCGCGGGACAGGAGATGGGAGCGGGCATGTCCCTCCTGTCCCCGCTTCCCCCTGTCACCGCGGGACAGGCCGCGGGGCAGGAGATGGGAGCGGGGATGTCCCTCCTGTCCCCGCTTCCCCCTGTCACCGCGGGACAGCCCGCGGGGCAGGAGATGGGAGCGGGGATGTCCCTCAGGTCGCCGCTTACCTCAGATCCCGCTGCCTGCATGGAGGTGGTAGCGGGGGGTTTCTTCTCCCCACCGCTGTCCCTGGCGCTCCCGCTGCCTGCTCGGGAGGAGGGGGGGGGAGCGGGTGGTGGTGCTGGTCGCGGCCTTTCCTCTGCTCCGACCCCACCCCCCGTCTGTGTAGAGTCACTTGAGAGAGCTTTGGAGACAGGTAAGCAGTCTCCGGAAGACCGCTAACCCCCCCCCCCGCCGCAGCACAGGGCCCTCGCGTGTGTGTAAGTGTCTGTGAGTGTGTGTAAGTGTCTGAGTGTGTGTGTAAGTAAGTGTAAGAGCCGGAGCGGGAGGTGTGAGGTTTGACAGGGAGGGGGGGCGTGGCTTGAGCGGAGGGACCCGCTACTCTCCCCCCCCTCCCTCCACGGACTGCAGGAGGGAGCTGCTACTCTCCCCTCCCCCTCCCTACACAGGCTGCAGGAGGGACCCGCTACTCTCCCCCCCCTCCCCGGACTGCAGGAGGGAGCTGCTACTCTCCCCCCCCCTCCCCGGACTGCAGGAGGGAGCTGCTACTCTCCCCCCCCTCCCCAGACTGCAGGAGGGAGCTGCTACTCTCCCCCCACTCCCTCCACTGGCTGCAGGAGGGACCCGACCCGCTACTCTCCCCCCCCCCTCCCTCCACGGACTCGGGCTGGAGCACTCATACATACACACATACACACACACACACACAGGCACTCACGCACTCATACACTCATACACACACGCGCGCACACACACGCAGGCACTCACGCACACACACACACACACACACACACACAGACAGGCACTCGCACTCACACACACAGACCGCTAACCCCCCCCCCCCCCGCCGCAGTACAGGGCCCGCCGTAGCCGCAGCGCAGGGCCCCGCCACCCCCCCAACCCCCACAGCACAATGACTTCCCACCCCCTTAACTTTGTGAAACAAAAGTCACAAGACGTTGTACAGGCAAAATACATCTGTTAAAGTGCAGTTGTCTGTTTATTTCTATATAATAATTGTGTGCAGTGTGTGTGCAGTGTGTGTGCAGTGTGTGTGCAGTGTGTGTGCAGTGTGTGTGCAGTGTGTGTGCAGTGTGGCAGTGTGTGCAGTGTGAGCAATGAGGAGTGTGTGCAGTGTACAGTGTGTGTGCAGTGTGTGCAGTGTGTGCAGTGTGAGCAATGAGCAGTGTGTGTGCAGTGTGTCAGTGTGTGCAGTGTGAGCAATGAGCAGTGTGTGCAGTGTGCAGTGTGTGTGCAGTGTGTCCAATGAGCAGTGTGTGTGCAGTGTGTGTGCAGTGTGCAGTGTGTGCAGTGTGTGCAGTGTGAGCAATGAGCAGTGTGTGTGCAGTGTGTCAGTGTGTGCAGTGTGAGCAATGAGCAGTGTGTGTGCAGTGTGTGTGCAGTGTGTGTGCAGTGTCAGTGTGTGCAGTGTCAGTGTGTGCAGTGTCAGTGTGTGCAGTGTCAGTGTGTGCAGTGTCAGTGTGTGCAGTGTGTGTGCAGTGTGTGTGCAGTGTGTCAGTGTGAGCAATGAGCAGTGTGTGTGCAATGTGCAGTGTGTGTGCAGTGTGGCAGTGTGAGCAATGTGCAGTGTGTAAAAAAAAAAAATGAAAACATTTTTTTTTCGGGAAAACCGCGTTATAACCGAATCGCGGTATAACGAGGCGCGTTATAACGGGGTTTAGCTGTATTTGTTACAAGTGAATATAAATCAATTTATAAAGCAAATTATCCCAAATTAATTAAAACACTGATGGAGGATATAATAAAGTGGGCGAAATTCAATATCTCTTGTATAGGAAAAATATATACCATAAAAATGAATATTCTCCCACGCATCTTATACTTATTCCAAACCCTCCCAGTGCCGTTAAATTTGAAGGAAATTAGAGATCTACAATCCGCCATTTTTACATTTATATGGGGGGGCAAAAAACCTAGAATATCTAATCAGACCCTAATGAAACACCCAACAGAAGGGGGCTTAGCAGTACCTTGCTTAATTTCATACTATCGAGCGGCCCAATTATGTCAACTCTCCCAATGGCAAACAAACCCTGATTTGAAGCGATGGGTCGCATTGGAAAGCAAAGCTTGTTCCCCATTGGAACTAGGCAACCTATTATGGACCCCAAAAATAGCAAGAAAATCCGCTATACAGCAGCCGCTATCCTCAATGACCAATTCATTAGCAATCTGGGATGTTACCAAATTTAGATGCGGACTTACGTCCAAACGAACCCTGATGACACCCCTATGGGGTAACCCACACTTTGCTCCGGGTATGCCTAGCGCTAACTTTCAAATTTGGAAACAACATAATATTCTGAGACTACAAGATCTGGTGGTAGACAACAAACTCATATCATTTGCACAAATTAGAGAAGAGAAAAATATCCCACATTCAGAATTTTATAGATACCTCCAGATCAGAGCCTTCTACAATAATTCAACCCCATACCCACCTTTGACAACATTCGAAAAGCTCTGTCTGAATGAGACTAATACGAAGGGACTCACATCGCAGATATATAGAGAAGTGATCGGTTCTGGAATTAAAGTCACCCACAAACTAGGTTACATGCTAAAATGGGAAACAGACTTAGGGGAGACCCTAGATTTAGAGGAGTGGACCCAAATAGCAACAGCAGCTGCTAAGAGCTCGATTTGCACAACATTAAAGGAGAACGCATATAAGGTCCTAATGAGGTGGTACCTCACCCCGCTTAGACTATCCAAATTTGTAAACGGTAGTTCTCCACTCTGTCCGAGACAGTGTGGAGAAACCGCTGATCTGTTACATATGCTGTGGTCCTGCCCCCGGTTGACTCCATTATGGAAAAAAATCAATAATTGGCTTCAAAGGCTTTTAGGCCTCGATATCCCATTTGATCCCGGGCTCTTCCTTCTGGGAAGAGCACGACAGGGCTTCTCAAAAGCAACTCTTAAACTAATAGCTCATTTTGCTACAGCCGTGCGGTGCGAGATTGCAGCATTATGGAAACAAAGTGAAATTCCTGTTATCCCCTGATAGTAATCACTAGTATAATCGTAGTATTAGTTATTATTTTTTCATGCTGCAAATTTATGTGCTTATCTTTATGTAAAATGATTATGCCTTTTGGTAAGTCCATTGATCACACATATGCATCACTGGACGTTAATGCCCCCATTCACAGCTTCTCAAATATGATACGTAACTCTGGACCTACTGCCACTAGAGTCCAGATACCTTTGATGGATTATGATAACATTCAAATCCAATACGAGACCCCCGTATCCTAGAGGTTAATTGTCATTTTATGATGACAAAAGGGGGGATTGTAAATGTGCATATAAGGGGGGACTCCATTTTGATTGCTGGATAACCATTTTTCTATAACTATTCTGTACTAACGTTTAAGTCTCAGGAACTAATCACATGCCATATGCCATATGTAATTGTGCTGTGCAGGCAGGTCTGAGAATGTGACTTGACCTGTCACCTACTTATCTTTAGCTGAACTGTGTTTGTTCAGACTCATTCAGACTTATTTTGCCCTGTAGAAAACAGGAACTTGTCTTCAGCCGTACTGGGCATAAGTTACACAACAATGCATTTCACAACATACTGCCATTTCCTTAACGGCCTCCTAACTAGGAAATGTGCCCCTTTCTCAGACCATAAACTGTCTAACTGTCATTTTGCTGAGATAGACAGACTGTGAAGTAAAAGGGGAAGTATGTTCTCATATCTGTGTTTTTCTATGCCCAAGTTTGCTATATAAACTGGCTGTAACCCTTCAATAAATGAGAGAGAACAGTTTTCTGACAAAGCTTCCTTGGTGGTTGTCTGACTCAATTACTGCTTTCTCCCGAGCTCGTCCACCATTTTGTTTTCCCAGGTCATCAGCGCTATAAGAGTGGGGTTAAATCCTCCGGAGGTTGGAGTCGTCCTTGAGTTGGCAGACGGTGTATTTTCACGCTAAGACGTTGGAGAATACAAAGGGCACTTATTTTCATCCCCAAAATTCGAAACAGAATTTGGTTCGTATGCCAGATGGAAAAATTGACAAGTTTAGTCAATGACACTGGCGAAAATTTCCTAAAAGTCTGGACGCCTTGGCTGGCCCAGACAGACATCCCTGGGGTGGAGAGTTCCACCGTTTTGCTTTAATAGTAGCTAGATGCGTTCTCCGGTAATGGAGTAGCTCACTCAGCAGCAACAAATTAAACCAGACACCGGTCTCAAATACGTTGAGCAGAGTCGCGGCACCCCATCCCTCCTCTCCCCCCCCCCACCCTCTTCCCCTCCCCCTCCCACCTAATTTTACTTTATGATTATTTATTATTTAAGATTATGTTGTTACTTATAACTCTGTTTTGATGACAATGTTTGTGTTCAGCTGTTATACATAAGAGATATGAATAATGCATGTCACAGTACTGGAAATAAAATGTATACATGCTGTATTTTCACAAAAATAAAAAAAATACAAGTTAAAAAAAAAACACAACCAAAGAATCCAAACCAATCGCACTCAAAAAAGGAGTGAAACAAGGAGACCCAATGTCGCCTATATTGTTCAATCTAGCTTTTGACCCATTTCTGGAAGAGCTAAGAACAAAAGGCAAAGGGTTCACATTTGGGAACCTAAATTTGAAACCAGGAACAGCCGCACTAGCCTTCGCTGATGATATTGCAATCCTCGGAAACAACTGGAACGACGTCCAAACAAACCTCAATATCATAAAAAACTTATGCAATAAAACTAACCTGAAAGTGAACGTCAACAAAACCCACGGATTCCTAATAGAACACTGCGGCAAAGAAATCAAAGTCAACAATAAAAGTAAATGGAAAATCAACGGAGAAGATATAGATCTTATCAATCCGGGTGACACTGAAAAATATCTCGGCATCAAATTCGACCCCCACACCGGATCCAAATGTTCTGACGTCCTCGCAGCAGCACACCTATGGTTAAACAACTTAGACGCAACAAAACTAAAACCAAGCCAAAAAATAGGAATGTTAAATGGGTATCTCATAC
>NW_027456892.1:240590-257769 GCF_040206685.1 Ascaphus truei
AGGTCTCCTCCCCCTCCTCCGTCACACAGGGGTCTCCTCCCCCCCTCCTCCGTCACACATAGGTCTCCTCCCCCCCCTCCTCCGTCACACAGAGGTCTCCTCCCCCCCTCCTCCGTCACACAGAGGTCTCCTCCCCCTCCTCCATCACACAGAGGTCTCCCCCCCCCCTCCTCCATCACAGAGATCTCTCCCCCCCCTCCTCCATCACACAGAGGTCTCTCCCTCCTCCTCTGTCACACAGAGGTCTCTCCCCCCTCCTCCGTCACACAGAGGTCTCACCCCCCCTCTGTCACAGAGGTCTCACCCCCACCTCCGTCACAGAGGTCTCACCCCCCCTCCTCCGTCACACAGAGGTCTCCTCCCCCCCCTCCTCCGTCACACAGAGGTCTCCCCCTCCCTCCTCCGTCACACAGAGGTCTCCTCCGTCACACAGAGGTCTCCTCCCCCCTCCTCCGTCACACAGAGGTCTCCTCCCCCCCCTCCTCCGTCACACAAAGGTCTCCTCCCCCCCTCCTCCGTCACACATAGGTCTCCTCCCCCCCCTCCTCCGTCACACAGAGGTCTCCTCCCCCCCTCCTCCGTCACACAGAGGTCTCCTCCCCCCTCCTCCATCACACAGAGGTCTCCCCCCCCCTCCTCCATCACAGAGATCTCTCCCCCCCCTCCTCCATCACACAGAGGTCTCTCCCCTCCTCCTCTGTCACACAGAGGTCTCTCCCCCCTCCTCCGTCACACAGAGGTCTCACCCCCCCCTCTGTCACAGAGGTCTCACCCCCACCTCCGTCACAGAGGTCTCACCCCCCCTCCTCCGTCACACAGAGGTCTCCCCCCCCTCCTCCGTCACACAGAGGTCTCCTCCCCCCCCTCCTCCGTCACACAGAGGTCTCACCCCCCCTCCTCCGTCACACAGAGGTCTCTCCCCCCCCTCCTCCATCACACAGAGGTCTCCCCCCGCTCCTCCATCACGCAGAGGTCTCCTCTCCCCCCTCCGTCACACAGAGGTCTCACCCCCCCTCCTCCGTCACACAGAGGTCTCCTCCCCCCCCCTCCTCCGTCACAGAGGTCTCCTCCCCTCCCTCCTCCGTCACACAGAGGTCTCCCCCCCCCCTCCTCCGTCACAGAGGTCTCCCCCACCCCCTCCTCCGTCACACAGAGGTCTCCCCCCCTTCCTCCGTCACCCAGTGGTCTCCCCCTCCTTCTCCGTCACACAGAGGTATCCCCCACCCCCTCCTCCATCACACAGAGGTCTCTCCCCCTCCTCCGTCACACAGGGGTCTCCTCCATCACACAGGTCTCCTCCCCCCTCCTCCGTCACACAGGGGTCTCCTCCCCCCCTCCTCCGTCACACAGAGGTCTCCTCCCCCCTCCTCCGTCACACAGAGGTCTCCTCCCCCCCTCCTACGTCTCACAGAGGTCTCCTCCCCCCCTCCTCCGTCACACAGAGGTCTCCACACCCCCTCCTCCATCACACAGAGGTCTCCTCCCCCCCTCCTCCGTCACACAGAGGTCTCCTCCCCCCCCATCCTCCGTCACACAGAGGTCTCCTACCCCCCAATCCTACGTCTCACAGAGGTCTCCCCCCCTCCTCCGTCACACAGAGGTCTCTCCCCCCCTCCTCCGTCACACAGAGGTCTCCTCCCCCCCCTCCTCCATCACACAGAGGTCTCCTCCCCCCCTCCTCCGTCACACAGAGGTCTCCTCCCCCCCCCTCCTCCGTCACACAGAGGTCTCCTACCCCCCCTCCTACGTCTCACAGAGGTCTCCCACCCTCCTCCGTCACACAGAGGTCTCTCCCCCCCTCCTCCGTCACACAGAGGTCTACTCCCCTCCTCCTCCGTCACACAGAGGTCAACTCCCCCCCCTCCTCCATCACACAGAGGTCTCCCCCAACCCCTCCTCCGTCACACAGGGGTCTCCTCCGCCACACAGGGGTCTCCTCCGTCACACAGAGGTCTCCTCCCCCCTCCTCCGTCACACGGGTCTCCTCCCCCCCTCCTCCGTCACACAGAGGTCTCCTCCCCCCTCCTCCGTCACACAGAGGTCTCCCTGACCCTCTCCTCCGTCACACAGAGGTCTCCCCCCCTCCTCCGTCACACAGGGGTCTCCCCCCCCCCTCCTCCGTCACACAGGGGTCTCCCCCCCCTCCTCCGTCACACAGAGGTCTCCCCCCTCCTCCGTCACACAGGTCTCCCCCCCTCCTCCGTCACACAGAGGTCTCCCCCCTCCTCCGTCACACAGAGGTCTCCTCCCGTCCTCCGTCACACAGAGGTCTCCTCCCCCCTCCTCCGTCACACAGAGGTCTCCCCCCCTCCTCCGTCACACAGAGGTCTCCCCCCCTCCTCCGTCACACAGAGGTCTCCCCCCCCTCCTCCGTCACACAGAGGTCTCCTCCTCCCCTCCTCCGTCACACAGAGGTCTCCTCTCTCCCCTCCTCCGTCACACAGAGGTCTCCTCTCTCCCCTCCTCCGTCACACAGTGGTCTCCTCCCCCCCTCCTCAGTCACACAGAGGTCTCCTCCGTCACACAGAGGTCTCCTCTCTCCCCTCCTCCGTCATACAGAGGTCTCATCTCTCCCCTCCTCCGTCACACAGAGGTCTCCTCCCCCCCTCCTCAGTCACACAGAGGTCTCCTCCGTCACACAGAGGTCTCCTCCCCCCTCCTCCGTCACGCAGAGGTCTCCTCCCCCCCCTCCTCCGTCACGCAGAGGTCTCCTCCCCCCCTCCTCCGTCACACAGAGGTCTCCTCCCCCCCATCTCTGTCACACAGAGTGTTTCCCCCCTCCTCCGTCACACAGAGGTCTCCCCCACCCCCTCCTCCGTCACACAGAGGTCTCCTCCCCCCCTCCTAAGTCACACAGAGGTCTCCTCCCCCTCCATCACACAGAGGTCTCCTCCCCCCCTCCTCCGTCACACAGAGGTCTCCCCCACTCCTCCGTCACACAGAGGTCTCCTCCCCCCCCTCCTCCGTCACACAGAGGTCTCCTCCCCCCCTCCTCCGTCACAGAGAGGTCTCCCCCTCCTCCTCCGTCAAACAGAGGTCTCCCCCCCCCCCCCTCCTCCGTCACACAGAGGTATCCTCCCCCCCCCTCACAGAGGTCTCCTCCCCCCCTCCTCCGTCACACAGAGGTCTCCTCCCCCCCCTCCTCCGTCTCACAGAGGTCTCCTTCCCCCTACTCCGTCACACAGAGGTCTCCTCCGTCACACAGAGGTCTCCTCCCCCCCCTCCTCCGTCACACAAAGGTCTCCTCCCCCCCTTCTCCGTCACACAGAGGTCTCCTCCCCCTCCTCCGTCACACAGAGGTCTCCTCCCACCTCCTCCGTCACACAGAGGTCTCCTCCCCCTCTCCTCCGTCACACAGAGGTCTCCTCCGTCACACAGAGGTCTCCTCCCCCCCCTCCTCCGTCACACAGAGGTTTCCTCCCCCCTCCTCCGTCACACAGAGGTCTCCTCCCACCCCTCCTCCGTCACACAGAGGTCTCATCCCCCCCTCCTCTGTCACACAGAGGTCTCCTCCCCCCCTCCTCCGTCACACAGAGGTCTCCTCCCCCCCTCCTCCGTCACACAGAGGTCTCCTCCCCCCCCCTCCTCCGTCACACAGAGGTCTCCTCCCCCCCTCCTCCGTCACACAGAGGTCTCCTCCGTCACACAGAGGTCTCCTCCCCCCCTCCTCCGTCACACAGAGGTCTCCTCCCCCCCTCCTCCGTCACACAAAGGTCTCCTCCCCCCCTCCTCCGTCACACATAGGTCTCCTCCCCCCCCTCCTCCGTCACACAGAGGTCTCCTCCCCCCCTCCTCCGTCACACAGAGGTCTCCTCCCCCCTCCTCCATCACACAGAGGTCTCCCCCCCCCCCTCCTCCATCACAGAGATCTCTCCCCCCCCTCCTCCATCACACAGAGGTCTCTCCCCTCCTCCTCTGTCACACAGAGGTATCTCCCCCCTCCTCCGTCACACAGAGGTCTCACCCCCCCCTCTGTCACAGAGGTCTCACCCCCACCTCCGTCACAGAGGTCTCACCCCCCCTCCTCCGTCACACAGAGGTCTCCCCCCCCTCCTCCGTCACACAGAGGTCTCCCCCCCTCCTCCGTCACACAGAGGTCTCACCCCCCCTCCTCCGTCACACAGAGGTCTCTCCCCCCCCCTCCTCCATCACACAGAGGTCTCCCCCCCCTCCTCCATCACACAGAGGTCTCCTCTCCCCCCTCCGTCACACAGAGGTCTCACCCCCCCTCCTCCGTCACACAGAGGTCTCCTCCCCCCCCCTCCTCCGTCACAGGGGTCTCCTCCCCTCCCTCCTCCGTCACACAGAGGTCTCCCCCCCCCCTCCTCCGTCACAGAGGTCTCCCCCACCCCCTCCTCCGTCACACAGAGGTCTCCCCCCCTTCCTCCGTCACCCAGTGGTCTCCCCCTCCTTCTCCGTCACACAGAGGTATCCCCCACCCCCTCCTCCATCACACAGAGGTCTCTCCCCCTCCTCCGTCACACAGGGGTCTCCTCCATCACACAGGTCTCCTCCCCCCTCCTCCGTCACACAGGGGTCTCCCCCCCTCCTCCGTCACACAGAGGTCTCCTCCCCCCTCCTCCGTCACACAGAGGTCTCCTCCCCCCCTCCTACGTCTCACAGAGGTCTCCTCCCCCCCCTCCTCCGTCACACAGAGGTCTCCACACCCCCTCCTCCATCACACAGAGGTCTCCTCCCCCCCTCCTCCGTCACACAGAGGTCTCCTCCCCCCCCCCTCCTCCGTCACACAGAGGTCTCCTACCCCCCAATCCTACGTCTCACAGAGGTCTCCCCCCCTCCTCCGTCACACAGAGGTCTCTCCCCCCTCCTCCGTCACACAGAGGTCTCCTCCCCCCCTCCTCCGTCACACAGAGGTCTCCTCCCCCCCCCTCCTCCGTCACACAGAGGTCTCCTACCCCCCCTCCTACGTCTCACAGAGGTCTCCCCCCCTCCTCCGTCACACAGAGGTCTCTCCCCCCCTCCTCCGTCACACAGAGGTCTACTCCCCTCCTCCTCCGTCACACAGAGGTCAACTCCCCCCCCTCCTCCATCACACAGAGGTCTCCCCCAACCCCTCCTCCGTCACACAGGGGTCTCCTCCGCCACACAGGGGTCTCCTCCGTCACACAGAGGTCTCCTCCCCCCTCCTCCGTCACACGGGTCTCCTCCCCCCCTCCTCCGTCACACAGAGGTCTCCTCCCCCCTCCTCCGTCACACAGAGGTCTCCCTGACCCCCTCCTCCGTCACACAGAGGTCTCCCCCCCTCCTCCGTCACACAGGGGTCTCCCCCCCCCCTCCTCCGTCACACAGGGGTCTCCCCCCCCTCCTCCGTCACACAGAGGTCTCCCCCCTCCTCCGTCACACAGGTCTCCCCCCCTCCTCCGTCACACAGAGGTCTCCCCCCTCCTCCGTCACACAGAGGTCTCCTCCCGTCCTCCGTCACACAGAGGTTCTTCCTCCCCCCCTCCTCCGTCACACAGAGGTCTCCCCCCCTCCTCCGTCACACAGAGGTCTCCCCCCCTCCTCCGTCACACAGAGGTCTCCCCCCCCCTTCTCCGTCACACAGAGGTCTCCTCCTCCCCTCCTCCGTCACACAGAGGTCTCCTCTCTCCCCTCCTCCGTCACACAGAGGTCTCCTCTCTCCCCTCCTCCGTCACACAGAGGTCTCCTCCCCCCCTCCTCAGTCACACAGAGGTCTCCTCCGTCACACAGAGGTCTCCTCTCTCCCCTCCTCCGTCATACAGAGGTCTCATCTCTCCCCTCCTCCGTCACACAGAGGTCTCCTCCCCCCCTCCTCAGTCACACAGAGGTCTCCTCCGTCACACAGAGGTCTCCTCCCCCCTCCTCCGTCACGCAGAGGTCTCCTCCCCCCCCTCCTCCGTCACGCAGAGGTCTCCTCCCCCCCTCCTCCGTCACACAGAGGTCTCCTCCCCCCCATCTCTGTCACACAGAGTGTTTCCCCCCTCCTCCGTCACACAGAGGTCTCCCCCACCCCCTCCTCCGTCACACAGAGGTCTCCTCCCCCCCTCCTAAGTCACACAGAGGTCTCCTCCCCCTCCATCACACAGAGGTCTCCTCCCCCCCTCCTCCGTCACACAGAGGTCTCCCCCACTCCTCCGTCACACAGAGGTCTCCTCCCCCCCCTCCTCCGTCACACAGAGGTCTCCTCCCCCCCTCCTCCGTCACAGAGAGGTCTCCCCCTCCTCCTCCGTCAAACAGAGGTCTCCCCCCCCCCCCCTCCTCCGTCACACAGAGGTATCCTCCCCCCCTCCTCCGTCACACAGAGGTCTCCTCCCCCCCTCCTCCGTCACACAGAGGTCTCCTCCCCCCCTCCTCCGTCTCACAGAGGTCTCCTTCCCCCTACTCCGTCACACAGAGGTCTCCTCCGTCACACAGAGGTCTCCTCCCCCCCTCCTCCGTCACACAAAGGTCTCCTCCCCCCCTTCTCCGTCACACAGAGGTCTCCTCCCCCTCCTCCGTCACACAGAGGTCTCCTCCCACCTCCTCCGTCACACAGAGGTCTCCTCCCCCTCTCCTCCGTCACACAGAGGTCTCCTCCGTCACACAGAGGTCTCCTCCCCCCCCTCCTCCGTCACACAGAGGTTTCCTCCCCCCTCCTCCGTCACACAGAGGTCTCCTCCAGGTCTCCTCCACCCTCCTCCGTCACACAGAGGTCTCCTCCCCCTCTCCTCCGTCACACAGAGGTCTCCTCCGTCACACAGAGGTCTCCTCCCCCCCCTCCTCCGTCACACAGAGGTTTCCTCCCCCCTCCTCCGTCACACAGAGGTCTCCTCCCACCCCTCCTCCGTCACACAGAGGTCTCATCCCCCCCTCCTCTGTCACACAGAGGTCTCCTCCCCCCCCTCCTCCGTCACACAGAGGTCTCCTCCCCCCCCTCCTCCGTCACACAGAGGTCTCCTCCCCCCCCCTCCTCCGTCACACAGAGGTCTCCTCCCCCCCTCCTCCGTCACACAGAGGTCTCCTCCGTCACACAGAGGTCTCCTCCCCCCCTCCTCCGTCACACAGAGGTCTCCTCCCCCCCTCCTCCGTCACACAAAGGTCTCCTCCCCCCCTCCTCCGTCACACATAGGTCTCCTCCCCCCCCTCCTCCGTCACACAGAGGTCTCCTCCCCCCCTCCTCCGTCACACAGAGGTCTCCTCCCCCTCCTCCATCACACAGAGGTCTCCCCCCCCCCCTCCTCCATCACAGAGATCTCTCCCCCCCCTCCTCCATCACACAGAGGTCTCTCCCCTCCTCCTCTGTCACACAGAGGTATCTCCCCCCTCCTCCGTCACACAGAGGTCTCACCCCCCCCTCTGTCACAGAGGTCTCACCCCCACCTCCGTCACAGAGGTCTCACCCCCCCTCCTCCGTCACACAGAGGTCTCCCCCCCCTCCTCCGTCACACAGAGGTCTCCCCCCCCTCCTCCGTCACACAGAGGTCTCACCCCCCCTCCTCCGTCACACAGAGGTCTCTCCCCCCCCTCCTCCATCACACAGAGGTCTCCCCCCCCTCCTCCATCACACAGAGGTCTCCTCTCCCCCCTCCGTCACACAGAGGTCTCACCCCCCCTCCTCCGTCACACAGAGGTCTCCTCCCCCCCCCTCCTCCGTCACAGGGGTCTCCTCCCCTCCCTCCTCCGTCACACAGAGGTCTCCCCCCCCCCTCCTCCGTCACAGAGGTCTCCCCCACCCCCTCCTCCGTCACACAGAGGTCTCCTCCCCCCCCCTCCTCCGTCACACAGAGGTCTCCTACCCCCCCTCCTACGTCTCACAGAGGTCTCCCCCCCTCCTCCGTCACACAGAGGTCTCCCCCCCTCCTCCGTCACACAGAGGTCTCCCCCCTCCTCCGTCACACAGAGGTCTCCTCCCGTCCTCCGTCACACAGAGGTCTCCTCCCCCCCTCCTCCGTCACACAGAGGTCTCCCCCCCTCCTCCGTCACACAGAGGTCTCCCCCCCTCCTCCGTCACACAGAGGTCTCCCCCCCCTCCTCCGTCACACAGAGGTCTCCTCCTCCCCTCCTCCGTCACACAGAGGTCTCCTCTCTCCCCTCCTCCGTCACACAGAGGTCTCCTCTCTCCCCTCCTCCGTCACACAGAGGTCTCCTCCCCCCCTCCTCAGTCACACAGAGGTCTCCTCCGTCACACAGAGGTCTCCTCTCTCCCCTCCTCCGTCATACAGAGGTCTCATCTCTCCCCTCCTCCGTCACACAGAGGTCTCCTCCCCCCCTCCTCAGTCACACAGAGGTCTCCTCCGTCACACAGAGGTCTCCTCCCCCCTCCTCCGTCACGCAGAGGTCTCCTCCCCCCCCTCCTCCGTCACGCAGAGGTCTCCTCCCCCCCTCCTCCGTCACACAGAGGTCTCCTCCCCCCCATCTCTGTCACACAGAGTGTTTCCCCCCTCCTCCGTCACACAGAGGTCTCCCCCACCCCCTCCTCCGTCACACAGAGGTCTCCTCCCCCCCTCCTAAGTCACACAGAGGTCTCCTCCCCCTCCATCACACAGAGGTCTCCTCCCCCCCTCCTCCGTCACACAGAGGTCTCCCCCACTCCTCCGTCACACAGAGGTCTCCTCCCCCCCTCCTCCGTCACAGAGAGGTCTCCCCCTCCTCCTCCGTCAAACAGAGGTCTCCCCCCCCCCCCTCCTCCGTCACACAGAGGTCTCCTCCCCCCCCTCCTCCGTCACACAGAGGTCTCCTCCCCCCCTCCTCCGTCACACAGAGGTCTCCTCCCCCCCTCCTCCGTCTCACAGAGGTCTCCTTCCCCCTACTCCGTCACACAGAGGTCTCCTCCGTCACACAGAGGTCTCCTCCCCCCCTCCTCCGTCACACAAAGGTCTCCTCCCCCCCTTCTCCGTCACACAGAGGTCTCCTCCCCCTCCTCCGTCACACAGAGGTCTCCTCCCACCTCCTCCGTCACACAGAGGTCTCCTCCCCCTCTCCTCCGTCACACAGAGGTCTCCTCCGTCACACAGAGGTCTCCTCCCCCCCCTCCTCCGTCACACAGAGGTTTCCTCCCCCCTCCTCCGTCACACAGAGGTCTCCTCCCACCCCTCCTCCGTCACACAGAGGTCTCCTCCCCCCTCCTCCGTCACACAGAGGTCTCCTCCGTCACACAGAGGTCTCCTCCCCCCCTCCTCCGTCACACAGAGGTCTCCTCCCCCCCTCCTCCGTCACACAGAGGTCTCCTCCCCCCTCCTCCGTTACGCAGAGGTCTCCTCCCCCCCTCCTCCGTCACGCAGAAGTCTCCTCCCCCCTCCTCCGTCACACAGAGGTCTCCTCCCCCCCATCTCCGTCACACAGAGGTCTCCCCCCCTCCTCCGTCACACAGAGGTCTCCTCCCCCCCCCTCCGTCACACAGAGTGTCTCCCCCCCTCCTCCGTCACACAGAGGTCTCCCCCACCCACTCCTCCGTCACACAGAGGTCTCCTCCCCCCCTTCTAAGTCACTCAGAGGTCTCCTCCCCCTCCATCACACAGAGGTCTCCTACCCCTCTTCCTCCTCCGTCAAACAGAGGTCTCCCCCCCCCTCCTCCGTCACACAGAGGTCTCCTCCCCCCCCTCCTCCGTCACACAGAGGTCTCCTCCCCCCCCTCCTCCGTCACACAGAGGTCTCCTCCCCCCCTCCTCCGTCTCACACAGGTCTCCTCCCCCCTACTCCGTCACACAGAGGTCTCCTCCGTCACACAGAGGTCTCCTCCCCCCCTCCTCCGTCACACAAAGGTCTCCTCCCCCCCTCCTCCGTCACACAGAGGTCTCCCCCTCCTCCTCCGTCACACAGAGGTCTCCTCCCACCTCCTCCGTCACACAGAGGTCTCCTCCCCCTCTCCTCCGTCACACAGAGGTCTCCTCCGTCACACAGAGGTCTCCTCCCCCCCTCCTCCGTCACACAGAGGTTTCCTCCCCCCTCCTCCGTCACACAGAGGTCTCCTCCCACCCCTCCTCCGTCACACAGAGGTCTCATCCCCCCCTCCTCTGTCACACAGAGGTCTCATCCCCCCCTCCTCTGTCACACAGAGGTCTCCTCCCCCCCCATCCTCCGTCACACAGAGGTCTCCTCCCCCCCTCCTCCATCACACAGAGGTCTCCTCCCCCCCTCCTCCGTCACACAGAGGTCTCCTCCCACCCCTCCTCCGTCACACAGAGGTCTCCTCCCACCCCTCCTCCGTCACACAGAGGTCTCATCCCCCCTCCGTCACACAGAGGTCTCCTCCCCTCCTCCTCCGTCACACAGAGGTCTCCTCCCCCCCCCCCTCCATCACACAGATATCTCCTCCCCCCCTCCTCCGTCACACAGAGGTCTCCTCCCCCCCCTCCTCCGTCACACAGAGGTCTCCTCCCCCCCTCCTCCGTCACACAGAGGTCTCCTCCCCCCCTCCTCCGTCACACAGAGGTCTCCTCCGTCACACAGAGGTCTCCTCCCCCCCATCTCCGTCACACAGAGGTCTCCTCCCCCCCTTCTCCGTCACACAGAGGTCTCCTCCCCCCCTCCTCCATCACACAGAGGTCTCCTCCCCCCCTCCTCCGTCACACAGGGGTCTCCTCCCCCCCCCCTCCTCCGTCACACAGAGGTCTCCTCCCCCCCTCCTCCGTCACACAGAGGTCTCCTCCCCCCCCCTCCTCCGTCACACAGAGGTCTCCTCCCCCCCTCCTCCGTCTCACAGAGGTCTCCTCCCCCCTACTCCGTCACACAGAGGTCTCCTCCGTCACACAGAGGTCTCCCCCCCTCCTCCGTCACACAGAGGTCTCCTCCCCCCCTCCTCCGTCACACAGAGGTCTCCTCCCCCCTCCTCCATCACAGAGATCTCTCCCCCCCCTCCTCCATCACACAGAGGTCTCTCCCCTCCTCCTCTGTCACACAGAGGTCTCTCCCCCCTCCTCCGTCACACAGAGGTCTCACCCCCCCCTCTGTCACAGAGGTCTCACCTCCACCTCCGTCACACAGAGGTCTCACCCCCCCTCCTCCGTCACACAGAGGTCTCCCCCCCCCTCCTCCGTCACACAGTGGTCTCCTCCCCCCCTCCTTCGTTACACAGAGGTCTCCTCCCCCCCCCTCCTCAGTCACACAGAGGTCTCACCCACCCTCCTCCGTCACACAGAGGTCTCTCCCCCCCCCCCCCTCCTCCATCACACAGAGGTCTCCCCCCCCCTCCTCCGTCACACAGAGGTCTCCTCTCCCCCCTCCGTCACACAGAGGTCTCACCCCCCCCTCCTCCGTCACACAGAGGTCTCCTCCCCCCCCCTCCTCCGTCACAGAGGTCTCCTCCCCACCCTCCTCCGTCACACAGAGGTCTCCTCCCCCCCTCCTCCAGTACAGAGGTCTCCCCCACCCCCTCCTCCGTCACACAGAGGTCTCCCCCCCTTCCTCCGTCACCCAGTGGTCTCCCCCTCCTTGTCCGTCACACAGAGGTATCCCCCACCCCCTCCTCCATCACACAGAGGTCTCCCCCCCTCCTCTGTCACACAGGGGTCTCCTCCATCACACAGGTCTCCTCCCCCCCTCCTCCGTCACACAGGGGTCTCCTCCCCCCCTCCTCCGTCACACAGAGGTCTCCCCCCTCCTCCGTCACACAGAGGTCTCCTCCCCCCCTCCTACGTCTCACAGAGGTCTCCTCCCCCCCCTCCGTCACACAGAGGTCTCCACACCCCCTCCTCCATCACACAGAGGTCTCCTCCCCCCCTCCTCCATCACACAGAGGTCTCCTCCCCCCCTCCTCCGTCACACAGAGGGGTCTCCTCCCCTCCCCTCCTCCGTCACACAGAGGTCTCCTACCCCCCCTCCTACGTCTCACAGAAGTCTCCCCCCCTCCTCCGTCACACAGAGGTCTCCTCCCCTCCTCCTCCGTCACACAGAGGTCAACTCCCCCCCTCCTCCATCACACAGAGGTCTCCCCCAACCCCTCCTCCGTCACACAGGGGTCTCCTCCGTCACACAGAGGTCTCCTCCCCCCCTCCTCCGTCACACAGGGGTCTCCTCCCCCCCTCCTCCGTCACACAGAGGTCTCCTCCCCCCCCTCCTCCGTCACACAGAGGTCTCCCTGACCCCCTCCTCCATCACACAGAGGTCTCCCCCCCTCCTCCGTCACACAGGGGTCTCCCCCCCCCCTCCTCCGTCACACAGGGGTCTCCCCCCCCTCCTCCGTCACACAGAGGTCTCCCCCCTCCTCCGTCACACAGAGGTCTCCCCCCCTCCTCCGTCACACAGAGGTCTCCCCCCCTCCTCCGTCACACAGAGGTCTCCTCCCGTCCTCCGTCACACAGAGGTCTCCTCCCCCCCTCCTCCGTCACACAGAGGTCTCCCCCCCTCCTCCGTCACACAGAGGTCTCCCCCCCTCCTCCGTCACACAGAGGTCTCCCCCCCCCTCCTCCGTCACACAGAGGTCTCCTCCCCCCTCCTCCGTTACGCAGAGGTCTCCTCCCCCCCTCCTCCGTCACACAGAGGTCTCCCCCCCTCCTCCGTCACACAGAGGTCTCCCCCCCCCCCTCCGTCACACAGAGGTCTCCTCCCCTCCTCCTCCGTCACACAGAGGTCTCCTCCCCCTTCCTCCGTCACACAGAGGTCTACCCCCTCCTCCGTCACAGAGGTCTCCTCCCCCCCCCCCTCCTCCGTCACACATAGGTCTCCCCCCCCCTCCTCCGTCACACAGAGGTCTCCTGCCCCCTTCCTCCATCACACAGAGGTCTCCTCCTCCTCCTCCTCCTCCTCCGTCACACAGAGGTCTCCTCCCCCTCCTCCTCCGTCACACAGAGGTCTCCTCACCCCTCCTCCGTCTCACAGAGGTCTCCTCCCCCCCTCCTCCGTCACACAGAGGTCTCCTCCGTCACACAGAGGTCTCCTCACCCCCCTCCTCCGTCACACAGAGGTCTCCCCCCCCCTCCTCCGTCACAGAGGTCTCCTCCCCCCCTCCTCCGTCACACAGAGGTCTCATCCGTCACACAGAGGTCTCCTCCCCCCCTCCTCCGTCACACAGAGGTCTCCCCCCCCCTCCTCTGTCACACAGAGGTCTCCTCCCCCCCTCCTCCGTCACACAGAGGTCTTCCCCCCTCCTCCGTCACACAGAGGTCTCCCCCCCCTCCTCCATCACACAGAGGTTTCCTCCCCCCTTCCTCCGTCACACAGACGTCTCCTCCCCCCCCTCCGTCACACAGAGGTCTCCCCCCCCTCCTCCGTCACACAGGGGTCTCCCCCCCCCCCCCCCTCCTCCGTCACACAGGGGTCTCCCCCCCCCTCCTCCGTCACACAGAGGTCTCCCCCCTCCTCCGTCACACAGAGGTCTCCCCCCCTCCTCCGTCACACAGAGGTCTCCCCCCCTCCTCCGTCACACAGAGGTCTCCTCCCGTCCTCCGTCACACAGAGGTCTCCTCCCCCCCTCCTCCGTCACACAGAGGTCTCCCCCACTCCTCCGTCACACAGAGGTCTCCCCCCCTCCTCCGTCACACAGAGGTCTCCCCCCCCCTCCTCCGTCACACAGAGGTCTCCTCCTCCCCTCCTCCGTCACACAGAGGTCTCCTCTCTCCCCTCCGTCACACAGAGGTCTCCTCTCTCCCCTCCTCCGTCACACAGAGGTCTCCTCCCCCCCTCCTCAGTCACACAGAGGTCTCCTCCGTCACAGAGAGGTCTCCTCTCTCCCCTCCTCCGTCATACAGAGGTCTCATCTCACCCCTCCTCCGTCACACAGAGGTCTCCTCCCCCCCTCCTCAGTCACACAGAGGTCTCCTCCGTCACACAGAGGTCTCCTCCCCCCTCCTCTGTCACGCAGAGGTCTCCTCCCCCCCCTCCTCCGTCACGCAGAGGTCTCCTCCCCCCCTCCTCCGTCACACAGAGGTCTCCTCCCCCCCTCCTCCGTCACACAGAGGTCTCCTCCCCCCCATCTGTCACACAGAGTGTTTCCCCCCTCCTCCGTCACACAGAGGTCTCCCCCACCCCCTCCTCCGTCACACAGAGATCTCCTCCCCCCCTCCTAAGTCACACAGAGGTCTCCTCCCCCCCTCCTAAGTCACACAGAGGTCTCCTCCCCCTCCATCACACAGAGGTCTCCTCCCCCCCTCCTCCGTCACACAGAGGTCTCCCCCCCCCCCCTCCTCCGTCACACAGAGGTCTCCTCCCCCCCCTCCTCCGTCACACAGAGGTCTCCTCCCCCCCCTCCTCCGTCACAGAGAGGTCTCCTCCCCCTCCTCCGTCAAACAGAGGTCTCCCCCCCCCCTCCTCCGTCACACAGAGGTCTCCTCCCCCCCTCCTCCGTCACACAGAGGTCTCCTCCCCCCCTCCTCCGTCACACAGAGGTCTCCTCCCCCCCTCCTCCGTCACACAAAGGTCTCCTCCCCCCCTTCTCCGTCACACAGAGGTCTCCTCCCCCTCCTCCTCCGTCACACAGAGGTCTCCTCCCACCTCCTCCGTCACACAGAGGTCTCCTCCCCCTCTCCTCCGTCACACAGAGGTCTCCTCCATCACACAGAGGTCTCCTCCGTCACACAGAGGTCTCCTCCCCCCCCTCCTCCGTCACACAGAGGTTTACTCCCCCCTCCTCCGTCACACAGAGATCTCCTCCCACCCCTCCTCCGTCACACAGAGGTCTCATCCCCCCCTCCTCCGTCACACAGAGGTCTCCTCCCCCCCTCCTCCGTCACACAGAGGTCTCCTCCCCCCCCTCCTCCGTCACACAGGGGTCTCCTCCCCCCCCTCCTCCGTCACACAGAGGTCTCCTCCCCCCCTCCTCCGTCACACAGAGGTCTCCTCCCCCCCCCTCCTCCGTCACACAGAGGTCTCCTCCCCCCCTCCTCCGTCACACAGAGGTCTCCTCCGTCACACAGAGGTCTCCTCCCCCCCCTCCTCCGTCACACAGAGGTCTCCTCCCCCCCATCTCCGTCACACAGAGGTCTCCTCCCCCTCCTCCTCCGTCACACAGAGGTCTCCTCCCCCCCTCCTCCGTCACGCAGAAGTCTCCTCCCCCCCATCTCCGTCACACAGAGGTCTCCTCCCCCCCCATCTCCGTCACACAGAGGTCTCCTCCCCCTCCTCCTCCGTCAAACAGAGGTCTCCTCCCCCCCTCCTCCGTCACACAGAGGTCTCCTCCCCCCCCCTCCTCCGTCACACAGAGGTCTCCTCCCCCCCCTCCTCCGTCACACAGAGGCCTCCTCCCCCCCTCCTCCGTCTCACAGAGGTCTCCTCCCCCCTACTCCGTCACACAGAGGTCTCCTCCGTCACACAGAGGTCTCCCCCCCTCTTCCGTCACACAGAGGTCTCCTCCCCCCCTCCTCCGTCACACAGAGGTCTCCTCCCCCCTCCTCCGTCACACAGAGGTCTCCCCCCCCCCCTCCTCCATCACAGAGATCTCTCCCCCCCCTCCTCCATCACACAGAGGTCTCTCCCCTCCTCCTCTGTCACACAGAGGTCTCTCCCCCGTCCTCCGTCACACAGAGGTCTCCTCCCCCCCTCCTCCGTCTCACAGAGGTCTCCTCCCCCCTACTCCGTCACACAGAGGTCTCCTCCGTCACACAGAGGTCTCCCCCCCTCTTCCGTCACACAGAGGTCTCCTCCCCCCCTCCTCCGTCACACAGAGGTCTCCTCCCCCCTCCTCCGTCACACAGAGGTCTCACCCCCACCTCCGTCACACAGAGGTCTCACCCCCCCTCCTCCGTCACACAGAGGTCTCCCCCCCCCTCCTCCGTCACACAGTGGTCTCCTCCCCCCCCTCCTTCGTTACACAGAGGTCTCCTCCCCCCCCTCCTCCGTCACACAGAGGTCTCCTCCCCCCCCTCCTCCGTCACACAGAGGTCTCACCCCCCCTCCTCCGTCACACAGAGGTCTCTCCCCCCCTCGTCCATCACACAGAGGTCTCCCCCCCCCTCCTCGTCACACAGAGGTCTCCTCTCCCCCCTCCGTCACACAGAGGTCTCACCCCCCCTCCTCCGTCACACAGAGGTCTCCTCCCCCCCCCTCCTCCGTCACAGAGGTCTCCTCCCCACCCCCCTCCTCCGTCACACAGAGGTCTCCCCCCCCTTCCTCCGTCACCCAGTGGTCTCCCCCTCCTTCTCCGTCACACAGAGGTATCCCCCACCCCCTCCTCCATCACACAGAGGTCTCCTCCATCACACAGGTCTCCTCCCCCCTCCTCCGTCACACAGGGGTCTCCTCCCCCCCTCCTCCGTCACACAGAGGTCTCCTCCCCCCTCCTCCGTCACACAGAGGTCTGCTCCCCCCCTCCTACGTCTCACAGAGGTCTCCTCCCCCCCCTCCTCCGTCACACAGAGGTCTCCACACCCCCTCCTCCATCACACAGAGGTCTCCTCCCCCCCATCTCCATCACACAGAGGTCTCCTCCCCCCCTCCTGTCACACAGAGGGGTCTCCTCCCCCCCCCCCCTCCGTCACACAGAGGTCTCCTACCCCCCCTCCTACGTCTCACAGAGGTCTCCCCCCCTCCTCCGTCACACAGAGGTCTCTCCCCCCCTCCTCCGTCACACAGAGGTCTCCTCCCCTCCTCCTCCGTCACACAGAGGTCTCCTCCCCCCCTCCTCCGTCACACAAAGGTCTCCTCCCCCCCTCCTCCGTCACACAGAGGTCTCCTCCCCCTCCTCCTCCGTCACACAGAGGTCTCCTCCCACCTCCTCCGTCACACAGAGGTTTCCTCCCCCCTCCTCCGTCACACAGAGGTCTCCTCCCACCCCTCCTCCGTCACACAGAGGTCTCATCCCCCCCTCCTCTGTCACACAGAGGTCTCATCCCCCCCTCCTCTGTCACACAGAGGTCTCCTCCCCCCCATCCTCCGTCACACAGAGGTCTCCTCCCCCCCTCCTCCGTCACACAGAGGTCTCCTCCCCCCCCTCCTCCGTCACACAGAGGTCTCCTCCCACCCCTCCTCCGTCACACAGAGGTCTCCTCCCACCCCTCCTCCGTCACACAGAGGTCTCATCCCCCCCTCCTCCGTCACACAGAGGTCTCCTCCCCCCCTCCTCCGTCACACAGAGGTCTCCCCCCCCTCCTCCATCATACAGATATCTCCTCCCCCCCTCCTCCGTCACACAGAGGTCTCCTCCCCCCCTCCTCCGTCACACAGAGGTCTCCTCCCCCCCTCCTCCGTCACACAGAGGTCTCCTCCGTCACACAGAGGTCTCCTCCCCCCCATCTCCGTCACACAGAGGTCTCCTCCCCCCCTTCTCCGTCACACAGAGGTCTCCTCC
>NW_027456893.1:0-135000 GCF_040206685.1 Ascaphus truei
ACACCACACATATATATATATATATATATACACACCACACATACACACACATATATACATATATACACACACACACACACACACCACACATATATACACACACACCACACAATACACACCACACACACCCTGCAGCCGTTTTTCACACACACACACACACACACACACACACACACCCCCTGCAGCCCGTTTTTCACACACACAACACACACACACCCTGCAGGCCGTTTTTCACACACACCCTGCAGCCCGTTTTTCACACACACACACACACACACACACACACACACACACACACACACACACACACACACACACACACACACACCCTGCAGCCGTTTTTCACACACACACACAACACACACACACCCTGCAGCCCGTTTTTCACACACACCCTGCAGCCCGTTTTTCACACACACACACACACACACACACACACACACACACACACACACACACACACACACACACACACACACACACACCCTGCAGCCCGTTTTTCACACACACACACACACACACACACACACCCTGCAGCCCGTTTTTCACACACACCCTGCAGCCCGTTTTTCACACACACCCTGCAGCCCGTTTTTCACACACACACACACACACACACACACACACACACACACACACACACACACACACACACACACACACACACACACACACACACACACACACACACACACACACACACACACACACACACACACACCTTGGTCTGGTGGCTCTGTAGTTGCAATGCCGGGCAGGCTGCAGCCCCATTGGATGGGAGCGGTCACGTGACCGCTCCTCTGCTTCCCCTCAGAGGTTTTTTTTTTTTTTTTTTAAATGAGCTAGCAGCCCTTGTTTCCCGCTGCTGGCGGCCCTGATCGTGGCGCCCCTCTAGCCAAGCAGTTTGGGAAACACTGCTGTACCTGATTCGGCAGTCTGTGGTAGCAGACGTGAAGGTTTTGATAGCTGTGAAGCGTGGCCCCAGAGCGTTCCCAAAACTCAGTGAGGCCAATGAGAGGTGTGCGGGGGGCGGGCATTGGACGCAGGCCAATGAGAGTCAGTGAGGGGTGGGACAGTGTGGCATTGGTGTTGGACGTAGGCCAATGAGAGGTGTGCGGGGGCGGGCATGGCCTGAGCAGGAGTGACAGGCCCAAGGTCCAATGCGATTGACCCTTGGGACGCAGACATACAGTGATTTCACAAATATATAGTAGATATACTCACCCAGACCTACTCTTGATGGCTGTGATTTGCGATCTCTTCTGTACGCCTCTTAATTTACTGGCCAGAAGTCTGTCAGCCTTATTACCCTTGTCGTAATATTTTTGGTTGGTCCAACGTAGTGATTTTTCTACGTCCTCTAGTTGTAATTTTTTAAGGTCCTCCCTGGCCGAAGTTAGTGTTTTGTATATTTTTTTAGATGGGTTTTCGTCTCTAAATCTCAGGATGACTGGGCAGAATTACTTATCTGGGCTGAGTATGCCTTTAATTCCTCCAGGAATGAGTCTACCCGTGAGACTCCCTTCTTTATCAACTACGGATTCCATCCGGCTCGCCTACCTATTTCTAAAAACTCCTCTGGAGTACCAGCCGTAGACGAGCACATCGCCCTCCTACAGGACTCTTGGTCCAGAATTCAATCTGCTCTACAAAAAGCCTCCTTGACATCTAAAACCCAGGCGGATCGTCACTTGCCGTCCGGCACCCCAACTACAACCCCGGGGATAAGGTTTGGCTATCCTCTAAGAACATCCATCTCAAGACTCCTTCCCCCAAATTGGCACCTAGGTTTCTGGATCCCTTTTCCATCATGGAGCAGGTAAATCCAGTTTCCTTCCGACTCCAACTACCTCAAAGCATGAGAATCCTGAATGTCTTTCACACCTCGCTTCTCAAGCCCTTCATCTCCAGTAGCCTCTTTCCGGACCACACTTTTAAACCAGACCCTGTGATAGTACAGGGTAACGAAGAGTACGAGATCCAGGCTTTACTAGATTCCCGTCTTTCGAGAGGTAAGGTCCACTTCTTGGTCCATTGGAAGGGTTTTGGACCCGAAGAGAGGTCATGGGTACCCCTTAAAGACATTCATGCCCCCGGACTCCTCAAACGCTTCCGAAAAAGAAGTTTCCATCAAAACCATGTAAGGATCGTCCTGAGGCCGATCCTGGGGGGGGGGGGGGGTACTGTGAGGAGTCTGGGATCTCGGCGCCCGCGCCCTGGCCCCTCCTCACCTTCTTTAACCCCCCACTGCCGAGGTGCGTGCCCCCTCGATGGCGCCACTTACCTCCTGCTGCTCTGGGGGTTCCCCGGCGGTCTCTCGTTCCTGCTGGCTCTTCCCTCTCCCATGCGGCTGCCATGTGTCCCGGCCGCACGTGTACAGCGCGCGCCGGGTGAAGATAATTTATTCACTGCTCTAGCAGTGAAACCACGCCCCCTGCAGACTAATAGGACCTCCTGCCAGAATAAGAGTCTTCACCTGCCTGCCAATCAAGTGGACCTATCCAGGATAGCTCCACGCACTCCTCCAGGCCTGCCTCCACCTCTGATTGGTCAGCCGCACTTTATAATGCCTGTCCTCCCACTCACTCATTGCTCGACATAGTTTCCACTAGGATTTCTACTCTGGCATTCTCTCTCTTATTCTCTCAGGTTACGACTTGGCTTGGTGGACGTCTATCTCTGGCTCTCGACCCCTGCTTGGACAACGACCTTCCGGAATTCTCCAATCCCTGACCTTGGCTAAAACGGCAACGACGACGGCACTTCTTCTCCGGTACCGGCAAGTATTGCTAGCAACATCACCTGGCCTGGCAACGCCTAAAAACCCCACACTCCGGACACGCTCCTTTTGCTGCGAGTGTGTGCCCATATACGTTCCTCACCTCAGTAGAAGGGACGGGTCTGGTCTGCGGGCAGCATCGGCGTAACACAGAGGAACCAGTCGGGACAGAACCGACTGGTGGAGGTAGTGTGAAAGGAGACCTAATAGTGGTCTCTCGTGGTCTTTACCGGTTGTACTGCCCGGCATTTGGGATAAGGCCCAAAGGGAGGAATCCGTTGGTTCCTTGATGGAGGTGCAACAAAAGGGGGGAGGTTGCAGACTCTAAAGAACTTTATAGGTTACATCCATCCTTAGGTAAGTGGTGGGGAGTGTGGTCTTGTTTCTCGGGGGGGGTGGGCATAGTAAATAGGTATCTGTTGCGTTATGAATGGAAGGGGGGGGGGAAGATGGGGAAGGTGCAAACTTATTCCCATTGCATTCTGATACATATCTGTCTTAGGTGATGCTCCGTGATATTTGTGGGTTCAACAACCATTAACCCTTCTCAACATATATAACAATAAAACATTTAGAATTCTATTCCGAGATGTTGCATGTTATGCGTTCCATGGTCTTATATGCTCTCTAACAGTAGTACCGATTTAGTATTGTGATTGTGCTATCAGTCGTTCAGGGTTTACAACGTCACATGGTTTCTCAGGGTTCGTATACGGGGGGGGAAAGGTGGGGGAAAGGAGGGAGGGAGGGGGGGTGATGGAATGGGGGAGGGAGGGGGTGAGGGAGGGGGAGAGAGAGGGAGGAGGGGGGGTGGAGGAGGAGATGGGGGTGGCGGGGGAAGGTGAGGGGGGAAGGAGGGGGTAGAGAACATAGTGGGGGAGTGACTTCAATCCCATGCATATTTTCACATTGAATGCTGACACTTTACGCTTTTACTTTTACATACTGAAACTTCTAAGGTCTTTGGTTCAAGGAAATTGGTAGGCCCAGCGTGGCTACAATGACATTTCTCGGAGGGCATTACAACCGGGTATTATATAGCGCTATGACATATAATCCACATACATTGCATGGTATTATGCTTGGGTGGTGCTTCAAAATATTTGTGGGTTCAACATCCAGCCACCCTTCTCAACATATAGAGCAGTAAAACATTTTAGATTCTGTTCCGACCTGTTACATATTATCATGTTATGTGGGGGGTAGAGAGGGGGGGAGGGGGAGAGAGGGGGGGGGAAGAAGGAGGTTAGAACGTACTCACAGTTATGGTGTTTTCTGCTTCGCATCCGCCATCCCTCCCCCCCCCCCCCGCTCCCTCCACCAAGCAAAGCCCAGGCTTCTCCAGCCGTGAGGGCCTCTCTTTCAACAAAACTGCAGCCCGGTAACCATAGGCCGTTACAACAACTTGTGAGCAACAACCAAAACGTGCTCTCCCTCCTTGGGGGTCTGCCTCAGCTGCTGTGTCGCTTCTCCATATGGGGTTCCTTCAGGCTCTGTTCTTCCCCGGTCCCGTGGTGGATTTCTTTCCAGGTTTCCGTGTCTGCACTCCCATAGGTTCAGCGATGTCTGCGGTGGATGGAGAGCTGCTTAGCAGGGTAAGTAACATGTAGATTAGGTGGTTCCTCAGCGCTTGCTTGTCGTCGGGTGTGCTGAGGCCCCTCTTCTTCCTTGCTCGGTAGCATTATCTTCTGCTCCTTCTTGCTGTGTGGAGCCCCGCTGGTTTTCAGCAGTCCATTCGGCTGGGGGGCTCAGACCCAGAGCTCGCACGTAGGGGTCCACGTCCTCTGGGAACCGGGCTGTTAGGTACTTGCCGTTGCGGTTTGCAGTGAGTTTGAACGGAAACCCCCAACGGTACCTGATATCATTCTCGCGTAGGAAGGTAGTCAGGGGTTTCATTTATTTTCTGCGGATCACGGTCGTCCTGGACAAGTCACTGAAGATTTGCAGCTGTTCCTCTTGGAAGGTAAGTGAGCCCTTTCCCCTGCACGCTACTAGTATGTTTTCCTTGGCGGTGTAGCTGTGCAGGCGCACGATGACATCCCGTCGCCTGTTAGGGTCTTCAGATCTGGGCCCCAGAGCCCTGTGGGCCCGATCTATTTCCAGGTCCCTGTCGTCTAGAGAGTCGCAGATTGTTTTGAATAACTCGATCACATACGGGCGGAGGAGGCCAGGCAGAACCGTTTCAGGGATATTTCTGATGCGTAGATTTTGTCTCCTATCCCGGTTCTCCTGGTCCTCCAATCCGTCTTTGATCCGGTGCAGTTCTCCTTTTAATCTGAAGATCTCTTCCTCTGCTCCGGTGTGGCGTAAGAGGGACTCCTCCATTTTATTTTCCAGGGTGGTGGTTTTCTCTGTCAGGCCGTTGATTTCTTGCGTTAGGTTGTGGACCGCCGAATTTATATCTGTTTGCAGGGAGGTATATAGCTTTGCGTGCATGGTTGCCATTAACTCCTTCATGTACGCTCTTGTGAGTGGTTCTTCAGGGACGGGGGTTTCCTTGGGGCCGGCCGTTTTGCTCTGCTCGGCCCGATCTCCACGTGCGCCGCCACCATCTTGCTTTTCCAGCTGGGACTCAGGGCTTTTTTGTTGCGGGGAGAAATACTTTGATACCGCTTGTGCCACGGGTCTTCTCTGCTGCCTGGACATTCCTGGGCTGTTACCCCGGCCGGGGAGCTGTAGATTAGCCTGGATTTTTGGGTGGAAGGGTTCTTATGATTGCTATTATGCAGGAGAGTCCGCAGAGCTCCCAGATTACACCTCCATGTCGGATGATGTCACCGGAAGCCTCCACATTGGTCGCTGATTTAAAGCAGGACAGCATATTTGTATAGCCAAACTAGTGTTTTTCAACAGGAGTTCCTAGGAACGCTTGGGTTCCCCGGGCACCTGTAAAGGGGTCCTTAAAATGTTCAGACCATTTGACAGTTGTACCAAATACAGAATAATTTACAATGCATCTGATCTCAGAAGCGCTATTAGAGAGAGTTGGGGTTCCTTACAATGTATCTAATCTCAGGCATGTGTAGCCAAGTCTGGTTTTGGCTACTACCCTGCCCTGCCTAACATGTAAATCCTGGTACAGTGCAGGCAGTGTTAGGCCCAATCCGGGTTTTCCCCAGCAGTAAGCCGCTCCCTGACAGGGGGGAGGGACAAGGCCTGTATTCTGCCCAATCCTGGGCTTAGACCGTGGACCCTCCCCCAGGGTACTTAAGGGGCTGCACTTCCTAAATTTAGGCAGAGTTGTCTCTCCCCTGAGAGAGACTGATCCCACGGAAGAGGTGCGCAGGGCTCTGTCACTTTCCATCCCCTCCCTTAGGAGAGTGGGAATGAGGACTATACCCCTCATCCCATCAGGGGGTCAGGGAAGAGCACAGGACCGGCTCTGGAGGCCGCAAGCCCCAGAGTTTGAGTCCAGGGACCATCTGAAGGCTGGAGGCCAATTGTATGCAGTGGAAGCTAACTGTATGCTGTGAGAATAAAGTTGTTCCAGTTTATAATTATACTCCTGCCTCTGAATACAATCAGGGGGAGAATACGAGTGTTCTCCTGCAGGGATTGCCTCCAGCACTCCTGGAGCCTGTAGGCGATGGAGGCACTGAACCACCGAGAGAAGGACTAAACATCACCACAAAAGCCTGTCCTGTCTTGCCCATACCACCGGCGGAAAGCTTAGCATCCTGTGAACCAACAGGTAAACAGCACTACACACCCTGTAACAGGCAGATCTCCCAGAGGGTGCGGGAAACACTGTTACACATGCTAATAGAGAGGTTTGGGGCAGGGCTGCCAACAGGGGAGGACAGCCGGGACAAGTGTCCCGAGCCCGGTGGTCACGGGGGGCCTGGTGGCCGGACAAAGCAGTTGGGACCGAACCCTTGTGACCGCCGGCTCTCCCCAGCTGCGGGCTTCCCTACTCACTAACTGTCCCACACCGGGCTGCGAGTGTCGCCAGGCCCTCTGATGTCGGCGCGGGAAGTAACTGGGCTCAGTTTCCAGCTCTCACCGGCATGAACACATTAAAATTCATTTTCTGTGCATAAACCAGAACATATGTCTTAGGGGTTCCAAGGGGACTGTTTTAATATTTTGTGTAATTCATGTGTTTTTTCATTGAATAAATCCATTTATCATTTATTATTGCTTTAGTGCTTTTAGTGGGACTCTTTTTCTTTCTCTTTTTGCTTTTATATATATATATATATATATGTATATATATATGTGTGTATATGTATATGCAGTGCTTGACAAATCACCCAAAAATCTACTCGCCGAACCAAAAAATCTACTCGCCACCTAGCCCCGCCCCAACCCCGCCTCTAGTCCCGCCCCAAACCCACCCCTAATCCCGCCCCCAACCCCGCCCCCAGTCCCGCATTTAAAAAAACTATAAATTAAATAAATTGAATAAATTCCTAGTAAGAACATTCATTTTTGACATAAGTTTATTTATTGTATTACATTATACTACAATTAGTCCTTGTGTGTGTGTGTGTGTATAAATGTCGAATCTAGAAAAAAAAGCCAGATGTGAATGACTAGTTTCCTGCACCCCTTAACTAGTGCCTGGATGCCCCGCTACACAATATTTAAAGCAGCAATCCCGCCTGGGATCTTACCTGATCCGCAGACCCTCAATGTCCAGGTACCTCATTCCCGCAATGTTATACATTGGAGGGGAGGTGTTCCCTACCTGTCTTCTGGGTTACGGGGGATTCCGATGTCTTCTGTGTAAAGCTTGAGTCAGATCTGGAAGAAAGCAGTATAAGTTATTTTGGTGTAGTATAGGGCAGTTAAGATATACAGGGTAAATAAAATATCCAGTTCCAGATTGTGAGACAGAGAGAGTGTGAGACAGAGAGAGGGTGAGACAGAGAGAGGGTGAGACACAGAGAGGGTGAGACACAGAGAGGGTGAGACACAGAGAGGGTGAGACACAGAGAGGGTGAGACACAGAGAGGGTGAGACACAGAGAGGGTGAGACACAGAGAGGGTGAGACACAGAGAGGGTGAGACACAGAGAGGGTGAGACACAGAGAGGGTGAGACACAGAGAGGGTGAGACAGAGAGTGGGTGAGACAGAGAGTGGGTGAGACAGAGAGAGGGTGAGACACAGAGAGGGTGAGACACAGAGAGGGTGAGACACAGAGAGGGTGAGACACAGAGAGGGTGAGACACAGAGAGGGTGAGACACAGAGAGGGTGAGACACAGAGAGGGTGAGACAGAGAGAGGGTGAGACAGGGAGAGGGTGAGACAGGGAGAGGGTGAGACAGGGAGAGGTTGAGACAGGGAGAGGGTGAGACAGGGAGAGGGTGAGACAGGGAGTGGGTGAGAGAGACGGAGAGAGAGACGGAGAGAGCGTGTGAGAGACGGAGAGAGAGGGTGAGAAAGACGGAGAGAGAGGGTGAGAGACGGAGAGAGACGGAGAGAGAGACGGAGAGAGAGATGGAGGGAGAGACGGAAAGAGGGTGAGAGAGACGGGAGAGAGGTGAGAGACGGAGAGAGGTGAGAGACGGAGAGAGGGTGAGAGACGGAGAGAGGGTGAGAAAGACGGAGAGAGAGGGTGAGAGACGGAGAGAGACGGAGAGAGAGACGGAGAGAGAGATGGAGGGAGAGACGGAAAGAGGGTGAGAGAGACGGGAGAGAGGGTGAGAGACAGAGAGAGGTGAGAGACGGAGAGAGGGTGAGAGACGGAGAGAGGGTGAGAGACGGAGAGAGGGTGAGACGGAGAGAGGATGAGAGACGGAGAGAGGATGAGAGACGGAGAGAGGGTTAGAGACAGAGAGAGGGTGACTTTGGGGGGATGGGTTGACTGGGTGGGGTGATTGGGGGTGTGGGGTGACTGACTGGGTGATTGGGTGGGGTGACGGGTGTCTGACTGGGTGGGGATTACTGACTGTCTGACTGGGTGGGGTGACTTGGCGATGGGGCAATGGGTGGGATGACTGACTTTTGACTGACTGGGTGGGGGAGGAGGGTATGACTGACTTTATGACTGACTGGGTGGGGAGGTGACTGACTGACAGGGTGGGTGGGTGACTTGGGTAGGTGACTGACTGGGTGGGTGGGTAGGTGACTGACTGGGTGGGTGGGTAGGTGACTGACAGGGTGGGTGGGTAGGTAGGTGACTGACTGACTGGGTGGGTGGGTGACTGACTGACTGGGTGGGTGGGTTGGGTGACTTTGGCTGACTGACTGACTGACTGACTGACTGGGTGGGTGGGTGACTGGCTGACTGGGTGGGTGGGTGACTAACTGACTGGGTGGGTGGATGGGTGACTGACTCACTGACTGGGTGGGTGGGTGACTGACTGACTGACTTGGGTGGGTGACTGACTGACTGACTGGGTGGGTGACTGACTGTGTGGGTGACTGACCTTGGGTGGGTGACTGACCTACTGACTGGGTGACTGACTGGGTGGGTGACTGACTGACTGGGTGACTGACTGACTGACTGGGTGACTGACTGACTGGGTGGGTGGATGGGTGACTGACTCACTGACTGGGTGGGTGGGTGACTGACTGACTGACTTGGGTGGGTGACTGACTGACTGACTGGGTGGGTGACTGACTGTGTGGGTGACTGACCTTGGGTGGGTGACTGACCTACTGACTGGGTGACTGACTGGGTGGGTGACTGGGTGACTGACTGACTGGGTGGGTGACTGGGTGGGTGACTGGGTGGGTGGGTGACTGGGTGACTGGGTGGGTGACTGGGTGGGTGACCTTGGGTGACTGGGTGGGTGGGTGACTTGGTGACTGGGTGGGTGACTTGGTGACTGGGTGGGTGACTGGGTGACTGGGTGGGTGACTGGGTGGGTGGGTGACTGACTGACTGACTTGGGTGGGTGACTGACTGACTGACTGGGTGGGTGACTGACTGTGTGGGTGACTGACCTTGGGTGGGTGACTGACCTACTGACTGGGTGACTGACTGGGTGGGTGACTGACTGACTGGGTGACTGACTGACTGACTGACTGGGTGACTGATTGACTGACTGGGTGGGTGACTGGGTGGGTGACACTTGACTGGGTGGGTGGGTGACTGGGTGACTGGGTGGGTGGGTGACTGGGTGACTGGGTGGGTGACCTTGGGTGACTGGGTGGGTGGGTGACTTGGTGACTGGGTGGGTGACTTGGTGACTGGGTGGGTGACTGGGTGACTGGGTGGGTGACTGGATGGGTGGGTGGGTGACTGACTGCCTGTGAGCATTCAGCCCCCCCAGCCTGTCTCTCTCCTCTCCCCCCCAGTCTCTCTCTCTCTGCTCTCTCCCCAGTCCAGCCTGTCTCCCCCTTGCATCTGTTCCCCCCCTACGTCCGTTCACCCCCCGCCTCCACCTCTGTTCACACCCCCCCTCCACCTCTGTTCACCCCCCCCACCTCTGTACACCCCCCCTCCATCTCTGTTCACCACCCCCCCTTACCTCCGTTCACTCTCCCTGCACGTCGACCGCCCCGCGGGGCCTAAACGGGAGGCCGCAGCAAGAGCGGAGCGAGGCGCCTGCTGCAGGGGGGAATAGATCTGGGACCCGGCAGCCCGACATGACGCTGGCGGCGCCGATCCACCGCAGCCTCCCGCTCCAGCTCTGCAGTGGGTAGTGTGAGTCCCCCACCCCCGGTACCTGTTCGGGCCCGGCCCACTGCAGCCTCCCGGAATAGCGGCCCCAGCTCTGCAGGGGATGGTGTGAGTGTGCGTGAGCGTCCCCCCTTCCCCCGGTACCTGATCAGCCTCCCGTGGAATTGCAGCCCCAGCTCACTAACACACACACATACACACACACATACACACACACACACACACACACACACACACACACACTACAAGGAACGAACACATACACACACACACACACACACACACACACACACACACACACTACAAGGAACGGAACGAACACACACACACACACACACACACACACACACACACACTACAAGGAACGGAACGAACACACACACACACACACACACACACACACACACACACACACACACACACACACACACACACTACAAGGAACGGAACGAACACACACACACACACACACACACACACAGACACTACAAGGAACGGAACGAACACACACACACACACACACACACACAGACACTACAAGAAGCGGAGCCGGGAGTCCCACTCACCAGAGGAAGGTGGGTATCTGGGGCCTGCGGGCGACATCGAGGTCTGCGGGTGACATTGGGGGGCCTGCGGGAACATCGAGGTCTGTGGGTGACATTGGGGGGCCTGCGGGGAACATCGAGGGGCCTGCGGGGGCATTGGGGGGGAAATTGAGTATGTGGGGGCATGCGGGGGACATCCTCCCCGATGGGAAACGTGGCCGGAAGGGGACGGGCTGGATCTAGCAGCTAAATTTGCTAGCGCGCGTGCCCCCACCGGCTGCATCCATGGGGACAGAAGTCAGAGCCCCTGGCAGCGATCGGGGGCAGGGGAGGGGGGAGAGAGAGGCTGACCCAGAGCTGCCAGCCGGCCCTCTTCCCCGCGTCAGACAAATCAGGGAGAGGCATTATTTATTTATTAAAAAAAAAAAATTGAAAATTTTGGCGCGAGCAGGGTAATTGATAGAGCTGCAGCACGGCTCGCCAGCGGCCTAAATCCACTCGCCATGGGCGAGTGGTTATTATTATTTGTCGAGCACTGTGTATATGTATATGTATATATATATATATATATATATATATATATATATATATATATATATATATTGGGGGTTTTATATATTTTGTTTGTTTTTTAATATGTATTGTTTTTTATATGGATTTTGTTTTTTTTATATGTATTTGGGGTGGGGTGGGTGTTTGTATATATTTGGGAGGGGTGAGGCTTTTTTTGTATGTATTTGTGGGGGTTTGGTATGTATTTTGTGGGGGGGGGATTGTGTGAGGGGAGAGAATGAGTGTGTGGAGGGGGGTTGAAAGAGTGGGGTAATTGACAGGGGGAGAGTGAGCAGAGTGAGGGAGGGAGTAAGGCCTCGGGCATGGTTAGCTCTTAGGTGCTGACCCATGCTAAGGCGCGCTTACGCTCGGCAGTGAGCCCCTGCAGGCGTAATGAGAGCGGGTTTAGCAGGGGCTCGCGCACGCTTCCGTAGGCGTGCAGAAGCGGTAGGTCTTATCAAATTTTTAGTTTGAGCGCTCACGGAAGCGCAGGGCCGGTCACGTGAGCGGTTCGCCCAATGAGGGCGAACCAACTCCGTGACGTCACTGGCCTGCGCCCCCGACACGCCCCCGGACAGCGCGAGAACTAAGGCCAGGGAAAGCACCCGCTTTCCCTCAGCCTCAGCGCGCCTCCGTACGGCTGCAGTCACCATGGACTCAGCCTAAGACTCAGGGGAGAGAAATATATGTGAAGAGGGAGGGAAATAGAGGGGAATCGCAAGGTGTGAAATGGGGGGCTCACAAGATGGCCGACACAGGGGAGGTGTTAGGGGGGGGGGGCAGTCATAACTCTAGTCCTGGGCCCCGGGAAATCTGCCCCTGGCCCTGGGTTGGGGTTCCACAGAATATCACAATATAATTGTAGGGTTCCTTAACCAAAAAAAAAGTTCAAGAACACTGAGCTAAACTGTGAATTTAATGGACATTACCATATTATTCCATTTTCTATCGTTGAAAATAATAATACCAAAGTTCTCATTTATTTTCTTGCTAAACAAAAGTCTAATGTAATGCTGATCTATACCACGAGAGGGCACTGCAACCACACCTTTTATGAAAAAGAATAACTGCTGTTTGTCCGAGTCTTGAGATTTTAAGAGCACTGTGATATAGTGAGATATATTTCAAGAAGGCTGCCTTAACCCCTTCATTGCCAGTGAGGCCTGCAAAGCATTTTTGAGACATTGTAGGCCCTCCTGGTAGCAAATTAACCACCCATAGTGACTGTGTATCAGTCTCACCCGCTGGGAATGGTGCAAAAAAAAAAAAAAGTTCTTAGAAGATTCACAATGGGGCTATTTTTAAAAGGACTAAAAAAAAGAGTATTTGACATCAGCACAGAAAGAATTATATTATATATATTTTTTTAAATATTAAATCTGCGTTGTTTTTTTAACGTAGTTAACAGAACACAGTTGGATTAATTTAGGGTCATGGATCTAACCCGGGCTTCCCCATTGCTCCGCCTTCCCCCATGGTGTAGAAAATATGTCCCTTTATGGACCATTCAAGGGAACGGGATGTTAATAATGTTTTGGCCTGCAGGGTGTCTCATGGAGTAACAGCGCTTTGTTAATATGGCCATTCACTTTAATAGAGCCATAAGGGGTCTTTCAGCTCAGAAATGTCTTATGGAGTAACACTCCCTAGTAAAGATTCCCCTTAATATGCCTCATGAGTAGGATCAGCTCAGCACAGTCCTGGCACAATACAACTCTTAGATACACACATGGGGGCTACAGTAAGAGGACATTCCTTGCCATGTATTTCTGTATTGCGTGCCCATCACACCCTTATTATAATGTCTGGCTCTGCAGTGCAGTATTGCCTCACAGTGCAAAAAAATGTTTTCCTTTCATGTATGCCAGGCCTAACATCGCAGGAACGGGTTAATGTTCCATGGACAGTGAAAGCTACAATATCTCTTTCCACAGCTTGAGTGCAGGGACTGCAGTTCCTCGGGAACTACAGTCCTCCAATTTCAGCACTCTCTTTTCTCATATATCAGTTGTTCTCTATCCCAGGAGGTTCTCAACTCCACTCCTCAAGATCCCCTAACAGGTCAGGCTTTGAGGATATCCCATCTTCAGCACAGCTGGCTCAGTCTTTGAGTTGAGAACTCCTACTCCAACTCATACACACTTCAATATACACAGTGTCCCACACAGGGGCGTAGCTATAGCCCGGGGACCCGCAATCTTGGGGGGCCCGTTCTCCCTCTATCGGTGGCAAATTGCGGCCTGAGATGCAGGAAGGAAGCATGGAGGGAATTCCCTTCCTCTGCAGGTGGGTGGGGCCCGAGTCGGGGGCAGGGCCCTGAGATGCAGGAAGGACAGAGGGGAAATCCCTTCCTCTGCAGGTGGGTGGGGCCTAGGTCAGGGGGCGGAACCTCCAGTAGTGCAATGTGGGACTGGAGCTGCAGCCTGAGAGACAGGCTGGGAAAGGTGAGAGGGAGGGGAAGGGATAAATCACCGGGGTAAAGACAGACATGAAAAGGAAAGGATACAGGAAGGAAGAGACACAAAGAGAAATGACGTACAAGAGAGAAATATATAAGAGGGAAAATAAAGACGAGAGAGAGAGAGAGCAGAGAGAGAGCAGAGAGAGATAGAGCAGAGAGCAGAGAGAGCATTAAATAGTTACATACAGTAGGGGATGAGGTTGAAATAAGACATACGTCCATCAAGTTCAACCTATGCTAAATTTAGACGACAGATACTTTATCTAACATATCTATACTTACTTATTAATCCAGAGGAAGGCAAACAAAAAAAACCTTAGTCATATCATCCAATGATATCTCATAAGGTGAAAAATAAATTCCTTCCTGACTCCAAGAATTGGCAATCAGATTTCTTCCTGGATCAACATTCTTCCCATGTTTTATTTTTTTGGTATATCCCTGTATACCTTTCTAAAAAGATGTCCAACTTTTTTTTTAACAAATTTATTGTATCTGTCATCACAGTCTCCATGGGTAATGCATTCCACATTTTAACTGCCCTTACTGTAAAGAACCCTTTCCTTTGTTGCTGGTGAAATCTCCTTTCCTCCAACCTTAAGGGATGCCTCCGAGTCCTTTGTACTGCCCGTGGGATGAATAGTTCTTTTGAAAGCTCTTTGTATTGTCCCCGAATATATTTGTATATAGTTATCATATCCCCTGAAAATAGAGAGAGCAAAGAGAGAGGGAGAGAGACATGAGGGGGAGAAAAGAGATAGAGAGAGACATGAGGGGCACTGAAACTTTTTTTCCCCAGGGGGCCCGCACATGTCTAGCTGCGCCACTGATCCCACATACGGTAGTTACAGTAGTATCACCCACTCATGTCAGGATTATTTGTTCATTATAGCCCTAAAAGGGGCCCCTAAAATCCATTTCCCCTGTGGACCTTCATTCCAACACTAGCTACAATTGGTTTTACCGCATCCAGTGTCACTACTATGGCTTGGTGTGTAAGCCCAATTAGTGTGTCTTTAGTATTGTAAGGTCTGGGGGAACACCTCTCTCTAAGGGGGTTCCTCCTGCGACTTTGCTTACCTTCGCTCCGGCTCTGCTTCCTCGCCGCCACGGGCAAGATCCTCCTTCCCCTCCGCTTCCCGCGGTGGCCACTGAACGCGCGCACGCCCGAGGACTTTTACGTCCTCCCTCAGGAGGAGTTCCCGCCCCCAGCTCAGGCTGCGCGTATCTCTCCCACGCGGTGCACACGCCTGATGCGCGTGCACCGCCCACAAGCCTCGCATCAAGTACAGCTGGGACTATCTTCTCCCCACCAATCCCTATCTTCCCTGGGGTCACTCCCCCTCTTCCTATTGGTCCTTCCTCCTATTTATACCTTGCTCAGCCATTCCTTTTTTGGCTGAGCATAGCTTTGTGTGACCTGTGTTTCCCACGGTCGTGCCTGTCTCAGTTCTTGTCTTTTTGTCTTCCCTAGTGATCCCTTGTGTACCGAACTGGCTTGGCTGTGGACCCGCTCTGGACTTCGACCCTTGGCTTGTACCCTGACCTCCTGAACTCTCCGACCCTTTACCTCGGCCTGCGGATTCCGACCTACCCCCCCGGCTCTGGGCCTCAGGCTCTCGGTACCAGCTATCTTCTGGAATCTCCCTTCTCGTCTGGCGAGTATCTTACTTTATCTTATACTCCCAGAAGGTTCCAGACGCCTATTTTCCACTTTCCAGGCGTGTCCCCGTAGCTGTGGGTGCAGTTGCTACCCATCTCACCTCAGTTTCGGGGTCCCTCCTTGTCCGTGGTGAGCACAGCGTAACTTTATGCTCAGCCCAATGGACATGGACCCCGAAGAGGTTGAGCGACCAAGCCCCATGCAGCGACTTCTCCAGCTAGAGGCGCAGCTTGCCTCCATGACGCAGGAGCTCTCTAGACTCTCCTCGTTGCAGCATTCCCCAGGCCCCTCTGCCATGGCAGCTGCGGCGTTTCCCTCTCCCAGTCTTCCCATGGCTGTGGATCCTCATCTCCCTGCTCCCAACCGCTATGCAGGGGACCCCCACGAGTGCAGAGGGTTTGTCAATCAGTGCGAGATTCAATTTGAATTATCTCCTTCGCGTTTTCCTACTGCACGTTCAGGGGTGGCCTATATTATGTCTCTCTTGAACGGAAAAGCCCTAGCCTGGGCATCCCCCATCTGGGAGCGGGAGCCTGCCATGACGCGTGACTATCCTCGCTTTCTTCGAGAATTTAGGCAAATATTCGATACGCCTGGTCGCCAAATTACGGCAGATTCTTCTCTTTTCCATATTTCCCAGGGTACTCGTTCTGTCGCCGAGTATGCTCTGGACTTCCGGACCATCGCGGCGGAGACCTCATGGAACGATGACTCACTCTCCGCAGCTTTTGGCAGGGTCTGTCTGACGCCATCAAGGACCAGCTGGCCACTATGGAGAGACCCACCAGATTGGAGGATCTCATTGCGGTCTGCATTCGCGTGGACCAGCGGCTACGAGAGAGAAGACTTGAACGCGCTCTTCCTCGTACCCCCTCCTCTTGGTCTACCAGCTGCAGTCTCGTCTCTTACGTTCCCCAACCCATGGATGAGCCCGAACCTATGCAGCTCGGAAGTCATCGGCTCTCTGCGTCTGAGAGACAGCGCCGACGAGATGGTGGACTTTGCCATTATTACGGTCATTCCGGTCACCTCCTGGTAAGCTGTCCTCTGCATCCGGGAAACGCCAAAATCCAATAAGGTATGAGAGGGTCTAGTTGGGTGTAATCTCTTCCTCTCTTTCTTCTTCAAAAAAATTCCCACTCGTATAATGCTGCCTATCTCCCTGATCCCCGCCTCCGCATTCATAGATTCCGGGTCTCAGGGAAACTTTATTGATCAGAGCTTTGCCTATAGGAATAAGATTCCCATCCGATCTAAAGCTGATCCAGTTGGTCTGGAGGCCATAGACGGGCGTCCTCTCCAACCAGCTTTTATTTCCCTGGAGACTTGTTCTCTATCCCTCTCCACGGAGGACGGTTACCAACAGAAGATTATCTTGGACGTGATCCACACTCCATCGGTAGATGTGATTCTGGGACTCCCCTGGTTGCAACTACACAACCCACATCTGGATTGGGTTAATAAAAATCCCATACGATGGAGCCCCCAGTGCCTCAAGACCTGTCTTCCCCCCAAACAGATGTTAGCTGGAGTGGATTTACCCGCGGAGTACAAAACTTCCCTCCCAACGGTCTACTGGGATCTGGCGGACGTTTTCGATAAGGTGCGTTCCGAAGTGTTACCTCCCCATAGAGACTTTGACTGTCCTATTGACCTTCTTCCCGGTGCTACTTTACCCAAGAGCCGTTCTTACCCCCTATCCATACCTGAGACCAAGGCCATGGCCGAGTATATCCAGGATAACTTGAGGAAGGGGTTCATCCGCAATTCTTCATCTCCAGCTGGAGCTGGATTTTTTTTTGTTAAGAAAAAGGATGGCTCCTTGCGCCCCTGTATTGACTACAGAGGTCTTAATAAGATTACGATCAAGAACCGTTATCCCCTGCCACTCATTTCCGAACTCTTCGATCGCCTACAGGGGGCAACAATTTTTTCCAAACTTGATCTCCGCGGAGCCTATAACCTTGTCCGCATCCGTCAGGGCGACGAGTGGAAGACCGCCTTTAACACCCGGGATGGGCATTATGAATACCTAGTCATGCCTTACGGTCTGTGCAATGCCCCGGCGGTCTTCCAGGAGTTTGTCAACGAGATCTTCAGCAATCTCCTCGACAGCTTCGTTATCGTATACCTTGACGATATCCTTATTTTTTCTAAGTCCCTCTCTGACCACATTCAGCACACCAAATTAGTCCTGTCTCACCTTCGGGAGAACCATCTCTACGCTAAGCTAGAGAAATGTTCTTTTCATCTTTCTTCCATTCCCTTTCTTGGATACATCATTTCTAGCACTGGCTTCTCTATGGACCCAGTCAAACTCAAAGCTGTCTTAGAATGGCCACAACCCACTTATCTGAAAGCCATACAGCGATTCTTGGGATTTGCGAATTACTATCGTAAATTCATCAAGAATTTTTCATCTACCGTGGCCCCCATTACTGCCCTTACAAAAAAGGGAGCTAACACAGCAGTTTGGTCTCCTGCAGCTCTCCAAGCTTTCGACTCCCTTAAAAAATCTTTCGCTTCTGCTCCTATTTTGCGTCATCCTGACCCCGGGCTTTCCTTTACCTTAGAGGTAGACGCATCCGACGTCGGTGCTGGCGCCATTCTCTCTCAGAGACAGTCCCCACAGGCCAAACTTCATCCCTGTGGGTTCTTTTCAAAAAAAAATTCTTCGGCAGAACGGAACTATGACGTCGGAAACAGAGAGCTCCTGGCTATTAAACTCGCCCTTCAGGAATGGAGACATCTTTTGGAGGGAACGGAGACCCCCATTTCAATCCTTACTGATCATAAAAATCTACTTTACATTGAGAGTGCACGTCGCCTTGTGGCACGTCAGGCTCGATGATCTCTTTTTTTTCGAGATTTAATTATCTCATATCTTACATTCCTGGCTCTAAGAATCAAAAGGCAGATGCACTTTCACGTCAATTCCTGTTCGAGGACAATTCCGAAGTTATCTCCGAAACAATCTTACCCTCCAAATATATAATTTCGGCCAACTCTTTTGATATCCTGGATCAGGTCATGGCAGCACAATCTAATCTCCCGAGGGGTCTTAAGGTGCCGGTCGGCCATCTGTATGCAGCTCCACGCTTCCTTAAGAAGATTCTTGGTGGGGTCATTCTTCTAGGTCAGCCGGTCATCCAGGCATTAGCAGAACTTCTGACCTCATTGGTCGTACCTTTTGGTGGCCAACCATGTTGCAGGACATTTCGGAGTATGTAAAAACCTGTCCAATCTGCGCCCAGGTTAAGACCATTCGTAAAAGGCCGTACGGCCTTCTACAACCCCTTCCTATACCAGAACGCCCATGGAGTCATCTGTCCATGGACTTTGTGGTGGAACTTCCAACCTCTAAAGGGATGAACACCATTTTGGTTGTCGTGGATCATTTTTCCAAGCAGGCCCATTTCATCCCTCTCAAAGGCCTACCTAATTCCGCCACCCTTGCAGACGTTTTTGTTAAAGAAATATTCCACATTCACGGAGTTCCTCTTTCCATCGTATCCGATCGAGGTACACAATTTGTCTCAAAATTTTGGCGGGCCTTCGCTCGCAGGATGGATATCACCCTCCACTTTTCTTCCGGGTATCATCCCCAAACTAATGGACAAACCGAGAGAACGAACCAGCCAGGACAATTGGGTAGATTTACTTCCGTGGGCAGAGTTCTCCCATAATTCTTTAAAGAACAGCTCCACGCTGAAATCCCCTTTTTTCATTAATTACGGTTATCACCCGGGTCAGCTGCCCATCACCTCAGTTCCTTCCGGGGTTCCAGCAGCCGATGACCGAATCAAGGATCTTCAGGAATCCTGGAAAAAGATCCAAGAGGCTTTAAGAAAGGCAACCCACAGACAAAAGGTACGGGCAGATCGTCACCGCCGTCAGGCACCAGTCTTCAAACCAGGGGATAAGGTCTGGCTCCAAGCTGGCTCCCAGGTACTTGGGCCCATTCTCAGTAGTGGAGCGGATCAATCCTGTGGCATATCGTCTGGAACTTCCTCCATCCATGAAGATACCCTCCGTGTTCCACGTGTCACTGCTGAAACCTGTGTCCCAGAGTCCGTGGTTCCATAGGACACCAATTGACCCTAAGCCAGTCATAGTTCAGGGGCAGGAGGAGTTTGAGATCCAGTCTATTCTGGATTCCAGGAGGACGAGGGGTTCGGTGCAGTACCTGGTTCACTGGAAGGGCTTTGGTCCAGAGGAAAGATCTTGGGTACCCAACCATCAAATACATGCTCCCAGACTGCTGAGACTCTTTCACTCGAAATTTCCCCAAAAGCCATATTGGAGTCGTCCTGAGGCCGCTCCTCAAGGGGGGGGGGGGGTACTGTAAGGTCCGGGGGAACACCTCTCTCAAAGGGGGTTCCTCCCGCGACTTTGCTTACCTCCGCTCCGGCTCTGCTTCCTCGCCGCCGCGGGCAGGGTCCTCCTTCCCCTCCGCTTCCCACGGTGGCCACTTAACGCGCGCACGCCCGAGGACTTTTACGTCCTCCCTCAGGAGGAGTTCCCACCCCCAGCTCAGGCCGCGCGTATCTCTCCCGTGCGGCGCACACGCCTGATGCGCGTGCACCGCCCACAAGCCTCGCATCAAGCACAGCTGTGGCTATCTTCTCCACACCAATCCCTATCTTCCCTGGGGCCGCTCCCTCATCACTCCCCCTCTTCCTATTGGTCCTTCCTCCTATTAATACCTTGCTCAGCCATTCCTTCTTTGGCTGAGCATAGCTTTGTGTGACCTGTGTTTCCCACGGTCGTGCCTGTCTCAGTTCTTGTCTTTTTGTCTTCCCTAGTGATCCCTTGTGTACCGAACCGGCTTGGCTATGGACCCGCTCTGGACTTCGACCCTTGGCTTGTACCCTGACCTCCTGAACTCTCCGACCCTTTACCTCGGCCTGCGGATTCCGACCTACCCCTCGGCTCTGGACCCCAGGCTCTCGGTACCAGCTATCTTCTGGAATCTCCCTTCTCGTCTGGCGAGTATCTTACTTTATCTTATACTCCCAGACAGTTCCAGACGCCTATTTTCCACTTTCCAGGCGTGTCTCCGTAGCTGTGGGTGCAGTTGTTACCCATCTCACCTCAGTTTCGGGGTCTCTCCGTGTCCGTGGTGAGCACAGCGTAACAAGTATCAGTTTAAACACTGACTGTTGCTGCTGAAACTAGAAAATGCTCAGGCACCCTGTGTGTAACAAAAAAGGAAAAAGCAGACTCCAAAAGACGGAGACCGCAGAAACTCCAAAAACGGGGCACTCAGGGAAGGTATTAAAAGGTACAAAGTTTAACTATTTATTAATGTATCAATGATCGGAAAAAAAGGAAAGACAATAATAAAAGCATTTAAAAAACATATACAAACTACTCCAGTTAAAAAATGTATATAAACCTGTGAGGTTGCAGCAAGCTAAAGCAGATAAAGAAACACACAAAGTATACAGTATAACAGTCGTCTGCAGTGTTAATGCTGAATTTATAAATGTGCACGTTGTGAGCAGCTATCACAGAAAGACAGGAGGGGTAAGGGTAAAACCTCTCCCGAATTAAAGGGATAGCTATCCAGCTGGAAAAATGGCTTTACAGATGTAACAAAGGCAAATGATGATGGAGCATACAGCAGCTAAGGACTGGATGTAATACTAACAAATGAATCAAACACATGTAGTAAGAGAATCATAATGAAAGCAGGGTTTGCATATGGTGTGAATTGCAAACTGGAAAAGGGGGCCAAGTAGTTGGGGCTAAAGATAATCACTCAGATACTACACAAAATAGTCCATGAGTCCTGCATGATAGAGGCAAGGTCAGGTGACCCACAAGGTTGAATAATGATCTTGATAAACCTTAATATTAGTAACTCTGGGGCAATAGTGAATGCATACTGAATGCTATATCCAGATTAATGACAAAAGGTAATACAATTGTAGCCAAACTTCATAGGCATGCAAAGGTGCTTGTTAAGCAAAAAATACCCTGTGCGCCAAATAAGGAGTACCCCTGTTTCCCATGATAATTAAACGTGGCAATAGGAGAGGCAAAACATAGTATGCTCAAGTTACAGACGAGAGATGTTCTGGATTTCCAGTATGGATTCTTTGCAACCGTCTGGCATCAATCAAGATTGGGAATTAATTTTTTTGTAAAATATATATTTCATATTCTTCTCCTTGGGAGATAGTTTAATCATGGGGTTTCATATTATTTATTTATGTAATCAATATATTTAGATATTTTAGATATTTTCAATTTTGGTTGATGTTGGTTCTTTAATAAGTTTATATATATTTTTCTATTTATTATTATTATTTGAGATCCTTGATTATTATGTACATTTCTTTCTCATTTTATATTTCTTTATTTTCCTTCATTATGTATTACTTTAATATTTGTGTTTAATATTATTATCTTATTACTAGAAAAATAGGGTGAAGGCGATCACAGCAATTGGAGTCCAGCCCAAGAAGGGATAAAGTTAAAATCAGCTTTAATAATACATGCTGCACATCACAGAAGGGGCACTCTGACGCGTTTCGTCCCTCTCCGGGACTTTATCAAAGAATAAAAAACCCTTTTTACACAGACTCTTTAAATAGTTGGGGTCTCATTATAATTGGTTGTTCTTAATCAAAGACCTGTTGAACATAATCAAACTAATGATCTAACAGTGTTTGAGTAGAACCCATTCAGTGAGTCTGCGTGAGACAAATTAATAAAAACAATTATATATAATGACATATAGCACAAACATAATTAAAAACAAATGGTACAATGTGATGTAAAGCATGAACTAATATGTAACATTTTGACAAAACACATATGGATATGAAGTCGAAAAGGTATATATAATATAATTTCATGTTTAAAAATATTAATGACAATAGATAAACAAACCAATCATTTTATGGTAATAAAGAAGATAATGAATTATAAACATTATATATGCTATCTGTAGACAACACGTATAAAAGATCATACAAAATATTAATATATAAAAATATAATTCTATAATATAATATTAATTTTTGTGCAAACCATATATAATGGAAAAAGAATAACGATGTGCGGGATAGATACAGTATGGATATACACTCTCTCTGCTCTTCCACTCCCTGGTTCAAAGGAAATGTTTTAACTCCCAATCTGTGTTTATTCCATGTGGGTGGAGAGTATTGAGAGTGTATATCCAATACATCTCTTGTTTATTTAGTGTGTTCTCTCTATTGCCACCCCTAGGGTGACACTGAATGTGTTCAATAGCAGAAAAGGTGAAATTTGCAATGCCTCCCTTAAGGCATTGTGTAAAGTGTCTTGATACTGGATGGAGTAAATCACCTTTCCTAATAAGGCGTACGTGTTCCGCTACTCTGACCTTAAGAGGTCTTGTTGTGCGACCCACATATCTTGATCCACACTTGCAATAAAGAACATATATAACATAACTAATATTGCAGTTTAGAAAGGTCTTGATTTTGTATTTACTTAGGTTGTTATTAAACATAATACTATTTGTTGGAAACGCATATTGACACATTGTACAGTTGCCACATTTGAAAAATCCTTTTGGAATGCCGCTGACATTTGGGAAACCGGACCTACTATCGTACATACTTGGTGACAGATGAAATGCCAATGTTTTGGCCTTACAGTAGGTGAACCTCAGCCCACCTTCAACAATTGGGCGAATGTCATTGTCCAGTAACAGGGTATGCCAATGCTTGTGGATAATATTACAAATCTGTTTAGATTGTTGACTATATGTCGTAATAAGATAAGGACTTTTCCCTTCGTCAAAATGCAAAGCATTGGCCCTCCCTCCGCTGGGCAGTGATCTTTTTCGTTTGCAAATAAGAGTTTTTCTATCTGTGACATTTGCCTTATCAAAGGCTGCTGAAATGTCTTTGGCAGAATACCCCCTGGCAAGAAATGTTTTAGACATCTCTCCTGATCGAGACAAGAAGACCTCATTGTCAGAGCACAGTCTTTTTAATCTCATAAATTGAGCCCCAGGAATGTTCCTAATTAATGACCGCGGATGACAGTTTTGTGCGCTTAGGAGTGTATTCCTGGAGTTCTCTTTCCGATAAATGTCTGATTGTATATGCATATTGTTGTCAATGTACAGGACCAAATCCAAATATTGTTTTTTGTTTGAGTAATATTTATGCCTTTATATTCATTTATTGAACATTGGGTCATTTAATGCATAATCTATTCACATCGATCTTTGAGATCATTTAAATACATTATGATTAGTTCATAATCTTTTGTTTTTTTATGTTCATGCTTACACATTCATTTATTGACTATTGGGTCATTTGATATATAATATATTCATTTTGATGTTTATAGAGGTGATGTTTTATGTCTTCATATATATATATATGTATATATTTATACACTTCCTTAGTTTTTCTTTTCTTAATAATATTTATTTCTTTTGGAGTTCACTCTATTATAGTATGCTTCATTTTTAGATATATTTTTTACATTTCTTCTTATTTTAGTTGTGTGTTTATGGATACATACACACACATATATATATATATATATATATATATATATACACAATTGGGGACTGCGCTTGGGTGTGGTATGATTGCAAAAAATAGAGAAAAATAAAATATGAAAATGAAACCCAATAAAAAACATATATCTCAATGCATAAACTCTTACTGATAAAAAAATCAATGAAAAAAATATATAAATAGTGCATGAATAATTACACACAGGTGTGCTGTGGACCCTCTTAAATACAAACTATATTGACAGTCCTTCAAAGTCCATGAATGTATCAAGTCCAATACAAGGGAAAAAACCCGGCACTACCAGGATAAAGGCAGCCTCTTTACAAGGGCACAACGACCTCCCTCTCCACCTGCATAGAAAAATGAAGGAAAAAACCCAGCCAATCCTAGTGCATTACTGTGCAAAAAATGATTTTATTTCCCAAAAAAGCTCATAAATTGAACTCACAAACATAAAAGATAAAAATGCATGTTATGAGGTAATACTCATGCTCCAAAGATCAGCAAACGCCCGCTCCTCTGCTACACTGCTCCGTAACTCCACCGGATCTGATATAGCCCTCGTGAGTAACCGCCAGCAGGAACGCACAACATCAGGCTCAGACTCAGACTCAGAAAGGAGTTCGTGGAGAACCAGCGGGGGGACGGCCGGCCGAAGGGGGGGGGCATGCACATACATAAATTATGACAATACATATGCCCACTGCTCTCCACCCCCTCCCCCACTCCCCTTTCCCCACCACTCCCCTTTCCCCCCCACTCCCCTTTCCCCCCCTCCCCTTTCCCCCCCACTCCCCTTTCCCCCACCACTCCCCTTTCCCCCCCACTCCCCTTTCCCCCCCTCCCCTTTCCCCCCCCTCCCCTTTCCCCCCCCACTCCCCTTTTCCCCCCCACTCCCCTTTCCCCCCCACTCCCCTTTCCCCCCCTCACTCCCCTTTCCCCCCCTCACTCCCCTTTCCCCCCCCCACTCCCCTTTCCCCCCCACTTTACCTGATCCGCAGTCCCTCAATGTCCAGGTACCTCATTCCCGCAATGTTTTACATTGAGGGGATGTGTTCCCTACCTGTCTTCTGGGTTAGGGAGGGTTCCGATGTCTTCCGTGTGAAGCTTGAGTCAGATCTGGAAGACAGCAGTATAGGTTATTTCGGTGTAGTATAGGGCAAGTAAGATATATAGGGTAAATAAGAGATCCAGAGTGTGGGGGGGTTAGAGAGAGAGAGGGAGAGAGAGTGGGGGGGAGAGAGAGAGTGTGTGGGGGGGGTGAGAGAGAAGAGAGAGAGAGAGTGGGGGGAGAGAGAGAGAGAGTGGGGGCAGAGAGAGAGATAGTGGGGGCAGAGAGAGAGAGAGTGGGGGGAGAGAGAGAGTGGGGGGAGAGAGAGTGGGGGGAGAGAGAGAGAGTGGGGGGAGAGAGAGAGAGTGGGGGGAGAGAGAGAGAGTGGGGGGAGAGATAGAGAGAGTGGGGGGGAGAGATAGAGAGAGTGGGGGGAGAGATAGAGAGAGTGGGGGAGAGAGAGAGTGGGGGGGAGAGAGAGGGTGTGGGGGAGAGAGAGGGTGTGGGGGAGAGAGAGGGTGTGGGGGAGAGAGAGGGTGTGGGGGAAAGAGAGAGTGTGGGGGGAGAGACACAGAGGGGAGAAACGGTGGGTGACACACACAGAGGGTGGGTGATACACAGAGAGAGGGTGACTGACTGACGGGGGGGTGACTGACGGGGGGGGTGACTGACGGGGGGTGACTGACGGGGGGGTGACTGATTGGGGGGGTGACTGATGGGGGGTGACTGATTGGGGGGGTGGTGACTGATTGGGGGGGGGTGGTGACTGATTGGGGGGGGTACCTCTGGTGTCACACACATACACATGCTCCCATACACACATACACTTGCTCCCATACACATGCTCCCATACACATACACACATACACTTGCTCCCATACACATACACACATACACTTGCTCCCATACACATACACACATACACTTGCTCCCATACACATACACACATACACTTGCTCCCATACACATACACACATACACTTGATCCCATACACATGCTCACACACACATGCTCACACACCACACACACGGGGGGGGGGGAGGGAAAGGCCGCGACCAGCACCACCACCACGCTCCTCCCTCACCCACCCGCGCCAATCACCCGCTCGTGGGGGGGGGGGCAGTCCGACACCCTCCCCCCATACCTCACGCGGGCATATTGGAAGCTTTGGGGAGGCAGGGTGGGGGGGGAGGCACGTGGCGAGGTATCCCCAGGGGACAGTCAGCCCCGCAGTGGCCGTCACTATCCTGCTCTCCTCGCCGGCATGTCTTCACAATGCGCGGCCAAGCAGCTTTGCAGACTGCTTCTTCCCCCCAGCCCGCGGCGGCATGAAGCTAGCTGGCGAGGAGGCGGCAGGGTAGGTGGGAGTCACGTGGTGAGGGCCGAGGGCCGAGGGCTAAGCCCCCCCCCGCACGCCAACCGGGCTGCCAGCAGTGGGGACCTCCCGCCCCGGGCAGCGATCGGTGGATCGAGGGGGAAGGGGACAGGAGCAGGGCACAGGAGGAGGGGATGGGGACAGGAGCAAGGGACAGGAGGAGGGGAAGGAAACAGGAGCAGGGGAATGGAGGAGGGGAAGGGGACAGGAGCAGGGGACAGGAGCAGGGGACAGGAGGAGGGGACAGGAGGAGGGGAAGGGGACAGGAGCAGGGGACGGGGACAGGAGGAGGGGACAGGAGAGCTGCCGCGGTGGGGAGTAGGGAGCCATGTAGGGACCAGGGGGATCGCAGGGAAGGAGCAGAGGGGCAGCAGCATGGCGAGTACTTACTCTTGATGTCCGGGCAGAAAGAATGGCCGCTCGTTGGGGGCGGCTCATATAGAGCCTGGCCGCGCGCCCACAAAGCCTGGAAGCGCGCGCCAATCAGCAGTCAGGTAGGGAGTTTTTTTTTTTTTTTTTTTTTTTACAGCGCGAGCAGGGAAAATTTGAGCGCGAAAGGGGGAAATTTAAAAAAAAAAACACGTGTGCTGCTTGGGCCATGAGTTACTCGCCCGGGGGTTAAATCTACCCGCCCCGGGCGAGTAAATGTATAGGATTGTTGAACACTGTATATTTCGCGCTCATATATATATGTATGTATGTATGTATGTATGTATGTATGTTATATATATATATATATATATATATATGTATATATATATGTATATATATATATATATATATATATATATATATATATATATATATATATATATATATATATATATATATATATATATATATGTATATATATATATGTATATATATATATATATATATATATATATACAGTGTTCGACAAACCTATACATTTGCTCGCCCCGGGCGAGTGGATTTAACATCGTGGCGAGCTCCTATTGGCCCAAGCAGCACACGTTTGGTTCTAGGTGGCGAGTAGATTTTTTTGTGTGGCGAGTAGATTTTTTGGTGATTTGTCGACCACTGTATATATATATATATATATATATATATATATGTATATGTATATATATATATATATATATATATATATATATATATATGTATATATATATATATATATATATATACATATATATATATATGTAATACAACACCAACCCCCAACAACCCCTATACCCCCTAACATACAGTACATATATTTATTTTTTGGGATGCACAGCAATGATACTATAGGCCGGCAGTGGCCCTCGGGAGGTCCCGCAGGTGTCCGAGGGTCCCCGCTTGCCTACAGTACCAATTCGGTGCCCCAAAAAAATAATTAAAAAACTTATCAATACTTAAAAATAAATACAGCCCCCCGCCCCCTAACACATACAGTATAGTAATGGGCAAAATTATTATTATCCACATATGGATAATAGTGCATTTGCCCATTTAAAATACATAAAGCAGAATAAATAAAATAAATACATACTGCACTCACCCTTGCCCGGCTGCCACGATGAAGGCCGTTCTCATCCTCATCCCATCCATGTCCCCCTCCGATGCTGCAAAACATACACAAGAATAAAAAGAGCCTATGTAATGTCCCCTAACCCCTTAATCACCTTAGCGGTTATTAACTGCTATAGTAATTAACGGGTTAACCACACTCACCCACTACTCACCCGGGAGGCCTAAACACCCTCCCCCACTACCCACCCGGGAGGCTTAACCACCCTCACCCACTACCCACCTGGGAGGTCTACCCACCCACCCTTGGGGACAATACCCCCTTCCCAACCCCCACTACCCACAAGAAAAACAATACACAGAATAGTCCCACAATAAACATTTCTATATTTAATAAGCAATACATAACGTACCCACTCCCTGAACCCCCCCATAAAACATGATTTATTATTTGACATACAGGCTTAATACCCCAGGCCGACGGGAGTCCCCGCTGGTCCCGACGGGTGTCTGCAGGCCCCACAGTGCACCAGTACCCTAGGGTCTGGAGGCTTCCGGGTGGTCCACGCCAGGTGCTGTGGGCCTCCAGGTGGTCCCCGCGTGTCACTGTGGTCCCCAAATGGTGTCCACGGGTGGACCCGCGGGTGTCTGGGGGTGTCAAGGAATCCTCCTTGATAAAGCACCGTGTTGTGTGAAACGCGTAGGAGGTTTATACCTCTTTTTGTTATGTCTTATAGTCAATAAATATTTCTTATTTTTATATCACCTGTCTCCTGGGGCAGTGTGCTGCTCTGTACATTTTTTTTTACATATCAGGACATAATAACAATCATCTGTTCCTTAGCAGGTCTTAAAATTAGGTAAATACAACCTCAGATGAACAACAACAGATGACATATTACACCGTGTCATGATTTATTTAACAAAAATAATGTTTTTTCAATAAAGTAGTCATTTTTGTCAGACCTGTCTCTCTGTTTTGCTGTGCGCTGCACACACATTGTTTTTGGCAGCTCAGGAGACCCCCTGATCCCACACAATATTCCAGATATACAGGTCCCGTTATTGCGTGCCGGTATCTCTCTGCTTTGTTTACATCCCGCGGTCACGTGATCGGGACTTCTCAAAGCAGAGGAATACCGGCACCCCATAACGGGGCCTGTATCTCAGGAAACAGGGGGTCTCCGGACCTGAAACCAACGCGGTTCAGCTACGGAGACCCCCTGCACATCTACACTACTAATAAAAAAATTTTTAACAGATATTTATTTTTTGCCGAGGTTGCCGCAGACAGAGACGAATCTCTCTCTGCCGCAGACAGATCTCAGCAGGGGAGGCCTTTTCGGCAGGCAGACCGCCTCGCCACCGGCAAACCGCAATGTTTTCAAATGTTGCTCTCGCAGGGTTTCGGGAGGGATTCGGGAGGGATTCGGCCATTACTGCATACTGCGAGGGCAACACACAGTTCAAACCCCTGTCGAGAGTGCCTTTTCGGCGCTTACTGCATTGAGCCCTATGGGTGGGTGGTTAGTGTTAGGAACAGGGTTTAGGGATGCGGTGAAAGCTGACCCCAGCTTGGAAGGTATGAGACTTCGGGCGTCTGAGTCTAGGGCAAGTGAAGGGTTAGACCACTTTCTGTGGCACTGCGGGCTTCTGTATAGGAAGCAAGGTTCTACCGGGTTAGATAGAGTCTGGACAGGCTAGTGGTACCCAGGGAATGTAGGCAGCAGTTAATGCAGGTAGTCCACTCCATTCCACTAGCGGGGCATCAGGGGGCCACTCAGACGAGAGCCCGGCTGTTGCAGCCTTACTCCTGTCCGGAGGCATCAGGGGCAGTGTAAGATTTCTGCCGCCCCGGTGATGCCTGCCAGCCAGTGGGTAAGGCGGGCGATTGTGTGAGGATACTTCTGGACTCGTTACCAGTAAGGGGGAACCTGTTTAAGAGAGTAGCTAAGGTAGTGTTAGGTATCTTTGCTAAGATAGGTTTTCCTAGAGGGGTGCTAGTTGAGTTAGGGTGCCGGGTAAGTAGGCAGCCAGGAGCAGTACAATCCAAACTTCCAGTGACAAAAGGCGCTTCCGCGCTGAATCCCTTCAGTGTGTAGATATAATAAACAGATAAGCAGGACTGGATAGGGGGGTAGATAGACTGATAAATGTGGTAAAGTCCCCAGATGGACCAATGATCCCTGAAGGGTAAGGTATGTGGCTTGAATAACCCAACCAAACCCTCATTGGAATGGTTCCTGAACTCACAATAGGTACTGTCAATAATAAGAAAAGTACTCACAGAAACCCCTTGATCCGAAGTCCTGACAGGCGTGCAGCCCAATGTAGAGATGCTGGTCTAGAAAAAACAAAAGGATATACTGGCGCACAGCCAAGAGTGGGTCCCAAACAAATTGAGTTAAAAAAATATCCTTTATTATTCCATCTAAAAGGTAGAGGTAAACACGAAATGCGTAGGAGGGTGTTTACCTCTACCTTTTTAGATGGATTAATAAAGGATATTTTTTAAACTCAATTTGTTTGGGACCCACTCTTGGCTGTGCGCCAGTATCTCCTTTTGTTTTTCTAGCCAGGAGCAGTAGCCAGGGCTAGGTTAGAACAGCATAGGGTTCTGTTCTCGGACCAGCTGGGCAGGACACATACAGTAGTACAGATCATCCTGTCCTCACAGGAGATCTGCGTCCTCTGTATAAGCATGCCTACCGGGTATCTGCAGAGGTGCAGGGCAGTATAGAGAGGGAGGTAGGAGAGATGCTGGCCCTAAGGGTAAGTGAACCGTCTCAGAGCCCTTGGGCTTGTCGGGTAGTCACCGTACCTAAGAAGGATGGGACCAACCGCTTCTGTGGGGACTACCGGCAGCTCAATTTAGGGGCGGTGTCAGATGCTTATCCCATTCTCCGCATGAATGAGCTAGATGAGCTCGCAGGGGCAAAGCATCTGACAACTAGGGATCAAAGTAAAGGGTACTGGCAGATCCCCCTGACCCAGGAGGCTAGGGAGAAGTCAGCCTTCATCACTCCGAGTGGCCTCTATGAGTTTTTAGTGATGCCATTCGGGATGAAGAATGCCGCGGCTACCTTCCAATGCTTGGTCAATAGGTTACTGGAGGGAGTGCAAAGTTATGCAAGGGCATACCTGGAAGAGTTAGCTGTATTTAGTCATTCATGGGATTCACATCTAGTGCATGTAGCAGCGGTGCCAGAATTAGGGAAGTGGGGCTCACATTGAAACCCACTAAGTGCTTAGTCGGAATGGCAGAGTTATTGTACCTAGGGCACCGGGTGGGCGGAGGGCATCTTACACCTGAGCCAGCTAAGGTTGAGGCAGTAGTGCAGTGGCCCGTCCCTAAGACTAAGAAGCAGGTTATAGCTTTTCTAGGCACCGCTGGCTACATCCGAAAGTTTGTCCCGGAGTACAGTGCTGTGGCTAAACCCCTGATTGACTTGTCCCAGAAGCGACTCTCAGTACGGGTTGTCTGGTCTCCCACCTGTGAAGTTGCTTTCCAGGCATTAAAAACCGCACTGTCCACTCAGTGTTCCTATACTATTCTAAAAAGTTTTTGGTGAAGACGGATTCCTCGGGCTTTGGCATCGGGGCTGTGTTCAGCCCAGTAGGGGAGGAGGGCAGCGGGCATGGCAATGCGGATTGACTATCCCGCAAGGACAGTCCCATGGACACATTAACCTCAAGAGCTGTGCAGCCAGTTAAACCGCCGGATGGGATGGTTGTAACAGCGCCTACACTTTGAGATGGGGAGGTGTGATGGTGAGGGGGTACCCAGGCCATTAATAAAGGTATTTGGCCTGGCTGGGTGCCCCTGAGCCATAATGGGGAACTGTAATTATCAGCTCTTCAACTCAATCATGGCATGTAACTGAATGCGTAATAAAGCTGTATGTGTATTTTTACTGTTCCAGGTGTGCCAACCAGCGGAGATGTGCAGGGCATGAGCTTCAGGGGTGATTTTACGGTAACATTTTGTCAGGGTGTGTTTGGGTAGAAAGGGGCCAGTGTTGCGTGTTACCCCGAAACATGTACTTAGGAATCCCCCCAGATTCCTGAGGACATTAGGTACACAGACCACTAGATAAAATCCTTCCTAGAAAGCAGTTGGCAGCTCACTGCCAAATCTCCCTGCTTCAGCACAGACCAAGAACAGTAAGACCTGGCAGGGAATGGAATTACCTTCAAAGGTCCCCGGTATATGCCCATGAACCCCATTACCAATGGGGGGGGGGGAGGGTTCAGTGTATCTCCCGCCAGGTATAAAGAGGCGAGAGTTATATGTTTTTAAGTTAAAGTGTATCATATGGCAACGTTTCCCTGTATAAGTGGAAAAGAAAATGGTTTTAAAAGTCCCCAAGGTTTAGATTTTTATTAAAGTAATGTTCAGAAGAAGTCATTCAGTATGGGAAAAAATCCATTTGCATGGGAGACACAAGGGCTACTCCGCCATCTAAGCTTCAAAGGCAATCCAGGATATGGAGGTGTTAACCATTTGTTAGCAAGGAGGGGGAAAGGACGAGAATTTCAATATGCCATCCTGGCAAGTGGCTGCTCTGCCGAGACTGAGCGGCGCCAGGTAGAGGGGACGGGCCTCATATGCTAAGCGGCCAAGGTGCAAAGTTGGCACATGCCCAGAGCAGACTGAGAAGCCCCTCTGCCAGGTTTGTAAAGTATTGGCAACTCTGTGATAGGGGGAAGGAATTATTCCCACGGAGTAGATTGGCTGCACGGGTTAAGTATAGGACTGTTTAGTGCATAAGATAGATACCCTGCAGCCCATCGGGAAGCAGATCCATCATGTAACAAGAGTCATCATGCTGTAACAGATTCGTCATGCTGTAAGAGTTTCATACCATCTAAGGATCCATGCAAGAAACATCTAAGTTTCAAGATTTTAACGTTTCATCACGAAAGAAGCAGCTCTGGTGGCGTAAACAGCAGCGGCAAGTTGCCCTGCTGGCCGAGGACTGTTTCAGGCTCTTTTTGCGAGATACTCCCGCTCCTGGTGAATTGCTCCTAGAGACTTTGTTTTGGCAACATTTCATTTTGGGAACATTTTATTTCGTTTGACACAGTTCCAGTAAGTGTATTTTTCGTTGTAATTTAAATCAAGCTGTGTATGTTCATTCTGTAAATAAATCATAATTTATGTTATCTCTTGTTTTGCTCAATCAAAAGATCTGGGTATTTTGGTGTTAAAAGTTCTGGTCTACCGTGACACCCACCACAACAGGGAATTAATTCAACCATTAACCAACAAAGCCCAAAAAATTAGAAATAATGCAGCAAAATGACAAACAATTACATCCACATAATAAACACACATAGAAAAAATCACCCTCAATACAAAGCAAGAAATCAAAAACAAATTATTGACCTAATAATGTATTGATCTGGACCCTAAAGTGGAACAGATTAATACATTATCAGTCAATGTGCAATTAAAAAATGACCAAAAAATAAATAAAATCGAAAACCCTGTCAAAAATACATTTACAGTACGTACATCCAACATTTTGACTTACCTTTAGAAGCGTTGGCCCTCCGAATCCCGGGAAATCAGGAAACTCACATACCGCGAAGGCCCGAAACTGCATCCGATGCCATCCGCAATGAAGATCCGGATCAGGTACCCCAACTCTTCTTCTTTCTTTTCTCTTTAATCCGCTTCTTTTATCTTCTTCTGTAATTATTTTTGTATTTTCTTTATCTTCTTTCTTCATCTGTCAATTCAAAAACCCAATGGTAGATCCACAGCATGATGTTGTCTCGTTGTCTTCTTAGGCTCAATGGGGCGTCATGGCCTTAAATATGGCTTGTGATGTCACATCTGGGCGGGAAATGGTTCAATAGCCATCTAATTAGCTGTTAAAACCATGTGCACTTTTTTTTATGATGTAATTTAAAGGGAATGATGCCAGCCAATCAGAATGGCTGCGCATCATTTCCCTTTAACATGACGTCACTAAAGCCAATATTGCCGGTGTCACATGGTAATTCAGCCAATCAGATCGTGGGAACTTATTCCCCAATGTGATCGGTTGTTGTACACCATGTGACAGTCATTTTAGGTCAAGTATGTGACGTCATCCAAAGACAGTCATATGCTGTACTACAACCAATCAGATTGAGGATTTAGTTCCCACGATCTGATTGGCTGAAATACCATGTGACGCGCCCGCTCCCTCCCCATGTCCTTCCACCACTGTTGCTGGAATAACCTCCTGCACCCTGGGTTGACTTGTGACCAGGTGGGAGGAGGGGGGTGGCGGACAGAGGGGAGAAGGGGGCGGAGAAAGGTGGGAAAAGGGCGAGGGAGAGAGGTGGGAAGGGGGCGGAGAGGGGTGGGAAGTGGGCGGAGAGAGGTGGGAAGCGGGCAAAGAGAGGTGGGAAGGGGGAGAGAGAGAGAGGTGGGAGGGGGGGGAGAGTAGGGTGACCAGTCGTCCCAATTTTGCCGGGACAGTCCCGTTTTTTTTGGCCTGTCCCGGGTGACAGCCCGTCCCGGAAATGTCACGGGTTTTGCCCCTGGTGACTGGTTCCCTGCGTGAGGCGGCGGCGGTGCGCGGGAGCAGCGAAAGAAGGATGCGGCGGCCGTGAGTATTTTTTTTTCTTTTCCAATAGCAGAATGCCGGGGGGCGGGGCTTTAGAGTAGAAGCAGGGGATTGGTTGGAGGTCAGAGTATGCCGGGGGCGGGGCTTAGTAACGGGGTGCGGATGCAGTGAGCTGAGGTACAGTATGTCCTGTGTGTCTTGTCTGTCCTGTCTGTGTATCTCCTGTATGTCATAGGAGATGAGGAGGGGAAGGCATGCTGAGGGGAAGGCATGGCATGATGAGGGGAAGGCATGGCACAATGAGGGGAAGGCATGGCATGAGGAGGGGAAGGCATGAGGAGGGGAAGGCATGGCATGAGGAGGGGAAGGCATGAGGAGGGGAAGGCATGGCATGAGGAGGGGAAGGCATGGCATGAGGAGGGGAAGGCATGGGGAGAGGAGGGGAAGATATGAGGAGGAATGGGGGAGATATTAGGAGATGAGGAGAGGGAGATATGCGGAGGGGAAGGTATGAGGAGGGGAAGGTATGAGGAGGGGAAGGTATGAGGTGAGGAGGGGGAGATATGAGGAGGAGAGGGGAAGGTATGAGTGGGAGATGAGGAGGGATGGGGGTGATATATGGAGGGGGAGATAGGAAGAGGGGAGGAGATATGAGGAGAGGAGTTATGAGGCTGTGAGGGGGAGATATGAGATGAGGAGATATGAGGAGGGGAGGGGGAGAGATGAGAAGAAGATATGAGGAGTGGAAGGGTAGTATGAGGAGGAGGTATGAGGAGGGATGGGGGAGATATTAGGATATATGAGGCGAGGAGGGGGAGATATGAGGGGGAGGTATGAGAAGAGATGGGGCTGTGTGTGTAGTTAAGTGACTGTGTGTGTGTGTGTGTGTGTGTGTGTCACTGTGTGTGTCACTGTGTGTGCATGTATATTGGGGAGGGAGGTTGAGTGTGGGTGTAAAATAGAGGAAGGGAAGGGTGACTGGGGAGTGTGAGGTGGGGTGAGAGTGAGGAGGTGTATGAGAAGGGTGGGGGTTCTCGCAAGGCCGCTGAAATGTGGGTGGGGGACCCCGGTGGAAACGTTGGTCCTGCACCCCGGGAAAGCTGTCTGCGGCCCTGCATGGCAGTGATGTCATTGACTGCCACAAGGAGAACAAGAGACCCTACATACAAGGTCAGGAATGTCACATTTTTAAAATGTCTTAATTTTAATTAATGCTTACATTTTTATAATTTAATTTTAATTTGTCAATTATTTATTTAATTTGTTAATTATTTTAATTACACATACACACATACAGCGAGGGACCACCCCCTCCGAACAGGGCATTCTTGGCCAATAATGCCCTGGCTGTAAGAGTTGAAGGGCCCAAGCAAAGCCCCCACCTCTATAAACACACACAATGCAGGCCCCACCTCTATACACACAAACACACTGTGTTTGTGTGTATAGAGGTGGGCCCTGCAGTGTGTGTTTGTGTGTATAGAGGTGGGCCCTGCAGTGTGTGTTTGTGTGTATAGAGGTGGGCCCTGCACACTGCAGCCCCCACCGCTATACACACCAACACACACTGCTGCCCCCACCTCTATATACACACACACACTCTGCATGGCCCACATCTTTATACAGAAACACACACTGCAGCCCCCACCTCTATATATATATATACACACACACACACACACACACACACACACACACACACACACACACACACACACACACACACACACACACACACACACACACACACACACACACACACACACACACACACACACACACACACACACACTTCATCCCTCCATTTGCTCACCCTCCTCCCCATATCCCTCCATTCTCTTTCCCCCCATAGCATGGGGAGAGAGGAGTGAGAGAGAGAGGAGTGACAGAGAGGGGGGAGAGAGGAGTGTGAGAGTGAGGGGGGATAGGGACACTGGAAGAGGTGAGATTGTGAGAGCGCCCCCATGAGGATTGAGGGGGCCTGTTTGAGGCCTGTGGAGGGGGCCTGCCGAGCTGACTGCTGATAGGTGGCCATGGAGGTGCCTGTCGGAAACTTCCCTTCTACCAGTCTGCAGCATGCTGCCTGGACAGGCATCTCAACGGACACCTTCCAACAGGCCACCTCTGCGGATCAGGACAGATTAGTTTTGCTGGCAGGGGTCTGGCATCTTTCCCATTACTCATTGGGCCCAGGACAAGAGGCCCTGCACACAGGACACACACAGGCAGCATACACACATCTCTATCCCCCCATGCTCTGTGTCTCTCCCCCCATGCTCTGTGTCTCTCCCCCCAAGCTTTCTCTCTGTCCCCCATGCTGTTCTCTGTCCCCCATGCTGTTCTCTCTCCCCCCATGCTGTGTGTCTCTCCCCCCAAGCTTTCTCTCTGTCCCCCATGCTGTTCTCTCTCTCTCTCCCCCCATGCTGTGTGCTCTCCCCCCATGCTGTGTGTCTCTCCCCCCATGCTGTTCTCTCTCTCTCTCCCCATGCTGTCTCTATTTCACTCCTTGCCTAGTATATAGTATAACGTTTAGTGTGTGGCATAATAACCTATATAGTTCTGCTACATGGTATATTAGGTCAGTAGGAGAGGGTTAAAATGAAACTAATAAAACTTTAATTCGTCCAATTATTAAACACTCAAAATGTTAAAACATGGATAGTCCTCTTAATGGAGTCAGAGGAACGCATAATCAGTACAAGTAACTATTCACAATTTATTAATGTGTATATGGTCCTCAAAGAGCTGCAGATATTACATGATCTTAGTATCATACATAACAGTAGCAGTAACTGTATGAAATAATAACCATCTGATAAGTATATCATACTGTATGTGGAAGTGCAGCTAAAGACAAACAGGGACAACACGGTGGGGTAATAATATGATACTGATAGCAAAAATAGAGTATGTCCAGACATAGGCACTAGTATACAGTATCAAGAGCCCCCCCGTGAAGAGTAATGGTCCGGAAAGAATCATACAGTATGTTGTTATCCCTCCCTGGAGTCTGTATCAGCTGGATATGACAGTGAATGGGAAATTCCTAGCACTGCTAGTTTTACGTAGCGCTTTACAGAGACATTTTGCAGGCACAAGTCCCTGCCCCGTGGAGCTTACAATCTATGTTTTTGGTGCCTGAGGCACAGGGAGATAATGTGACTTGCCTAAGGTCACAAGGAGCTGACACTGGAAATTGAACCAGGCGCCTCTGCTTCAAACTCTCATTGCCAGTCAGTATCTTTACTCACTGAGCCACTCCCTCTCCCATGTCTCTTATCACATCCCAGTATATGGAGATCTCCCATTATCACAAGCTGGAAACGTCTGACAGAGCTCAGGCTGAGCCCAGAATGGGACAGACATTTGCATTCTAATTTTTAAAAAATACATGTTTACCTGACTTCCATGGTTACAGCTAAACTGCTTGGTACCAGAGTTCTATGCCACCACTCTCTGCCATAACCATTGTGGATCTGTCAGGTAAGGTTTCTTCTGAGACGTAGCAGAGATTTCAGACACTTCACCGCTCATTTGGATCATATTTATAACCAGGAGGTTTATTTTTTATCTTCAGGACAAATTCACAACTTTTTGTCCCATTGGGAGAGGATTACAGCAGCCTCCCTGTGGAGGGCAATGGCCCATTCATTGGGTCTCCTCTGAGATTTTTTGGTCTAACATAAAAACTATTTTCTGCCACTTAATTGATATCAAATCTGTGGCTTTTTAGAAGTACAGTATCACTTTTCCATCTTTTTTGTGTTGTTGTTCAATAGATTATATTTATAAATATAATAGATTATATTTATTAGAATAATAGATTATATGTATTAGTATAAGAGATTATATTTATTAGAATAATAGATTATATTTACTAGTATAATAGATTATATTTATTAGTATTTAAGCACTACCTCACTGATCTCCCTTCCCCACCATCCAGATTGAGTTTTTACTGTCAGACAACAAATTTCCCAACAAGATGGAGACACGCAAGGTAAGATCTGATAAAAGGACAACCTTAGAATGCATCAAAACAAAGTCTGATGTCGCATGTAACAGAATTAAATAGGGATGAGATCGGACTACCTGGGGGTCCCTGTGTGTTGAGAGGCTCCTAAAAAGAGCCAAAGCGTTGATCAGTTCTATTCAATAGTATTGTAATTTTTTGGATTTTACAAAGCCCTGGTGTGCCTGCTTTTTCTCTATATATCTATATATACATAAACACACAAGTATGTGTGTGTGTGTATATATATTTATATTATTGGCACACTGTTTCGGTTTTATATACACACACACACACACACACACAGATTCCTGCTCCTAAAATACAAATGCACAATCAGTAATATTCTCACACAATCACACTAAAATAGCACTAACAGATTGATACACTTGTACAAACACAGCCACAATACGGCAGCTTAGCACAGACACACACTGTGATATAAGACAAAATCCATTTCTCATTATGATTTACAAACACACACACACAGTGACTATCAGACAGTAACACACACTCTGATACACACACACACTAATGATTACATACACACACAGTAATGATCAGACAGTAACACACACTCACTCCAATACACACACACTAATGGTTAATTACACACGCACACACAGTAACTATCAGACAGTATCACGCACGCACTCACTCCGACACACACACACTAATGGTTACACACACACAGTAACTATCAGACAGTAACATACACACTAATGGTTGAGCCGTGGGAGGGGGGTATTTGGGAGTACTGGGCCTGGGGAGGAGGGTGTTAGGGGGTATTGGGCCTGGGGAGGAGGGTGTTAGGGGGTATTGGGCCTGGGGGTGGGAGTATTAGGGGGTACTGGGGATGAGGGAATAGGGGGAGCCGGTCCTCAGGGGAGAGAAGATGAGGACCCCCAAGCTGTAGATGTAAGGAGTCAGAGGAAGAGGTGCAGAGCTTTCTCATCTTATAGCCGAGTGTAACTGTGTGTGACAGGGAGAGAGGATTATCATAGGGACACATCAGCTAATGTCCATCTGCAGCATCATTTTCCAAACTCTTCAGCGGGAACAGGACAGAAAAACGAGGGATCCGCTAATAACGGACAATACAATGACGTACAATGCACACAGTTTATCAATTGTTTTTCAAATGGTATAAATGGTTCTGTGATTTAACCCCTTCAGTGCCAGAGAGGCAAGCAATGGCTTTGCTGTGCGTGTTATATGGCTCGGCGATGCGTTTCCTGCCCCAAGTGGCACAGGAGCTCTTGCGATACAGAGTATCACTGCCGCTGGTTACAAACACTTTGTATATCTTGCAGGAAGTGGAGTACACGGAGGTGGAGGCGGTCATTCCCTCACCATCCGGATCCCGCCGCAGTACCCCAGGAGCCAAGTCATCTATGGAAGAGGAGGTGTTGGAGCAGCGGATGTGTGAGGAATGGGTGGTTGAGGGGGAGGTGTGTGAGAAGAGGGAGGTGAGTGAGGTGAGTGAGGCGAGGGAGGTGAGTGAGGCGAGGGAGGTGAGTGAGGGGAGTGAGGCGAGTGAGGCGAGGGAGGGGGAGGAGGAGGACGATGACTGGTTGAAAGTGGTGTATGTGTGTGAGGAGTGGAAGGAGTGTGGTGAGGTATGTGGAAAAATGCGCGAGGAGAAGGTATGGGAGAAAAAGGTACGTGGGGAGGGGGGGAAGAAGGTGGTACGTGGGGAGGGGGGGAAGAAGGTGGTACGTGGGGAGGGGGAGAAGAAGGTGGTACGGGGGGAGTGGGAGAAGAAGGTGGTACGGGGGGAGGGGGAGAAGAAGGTGGTACGTGGGGAGGGGAGGGGGAAGGTGGTACTTGGGGAGGGGGGGAAGAAGGTGGTACGTGGGGAGGGGGAGAAGAAGGTGGTACGTGGGGAGGGGGAGAAGAAGGTGGTACGTGGGGAGGGGGAGAAGAAGGTGGTACGTGGGGAGGGGGAGAAGAAGGTGGTACGTGGGGAGGGGGAGAAGAAGGTGGTACGTGGGGAGGGGGAGAAGAAGGTGGTACGTGGGGAGGGGGAGAAGAAGGTGGTACGTGGGGAGGTGGAGAAGAAGGTGGTACGTGGAGAGGGGGAGAAGAAGGTGGTACGTGGGGAGGGGGAGAAGAAGGTGGTACGTGGGGAGGGGGAGAAGAAGGTGGTACGTGGGGAGGGGGAGAAGAAGGTGGTACGTGGGGAGGGGGAGAAGAAGGTGGTACGTGGGGAGGGGGAGAAGAAGGTGGTACGTGGGGAGGGGGAGAAGAAGGTGGTACGTGGGGAGGGGGAGAAGAAGGTGGTACGTGAGGAGGGGGAGAAGAAGGTGGTACGTGGGGAGGGGGAGAAGAAGGTGGTACGTGGGGAGGGGGAGAAGAAGGTGGTATGTGGGGAGGGGGAGAAGAAGGTGGTACGTGGGGAGGGGGAGAAGGTGGTCTGTTGGGAGGGGGAGAAGAAAGTCTGTGGGGAGGGGGAGAAGAAGGTCTGTGGGGAGGGGGAGAAGAAAGTCTGTGGGGAGGGGGAGAAGAAGGTCTGTGGGGAGGGGGAGAAGAAGGTGGTACGTGAGGAGGGGGAGAAGAAGGTGGTATGTGGGGAGGGGGAGAAGAAGGTGGTACGTGGGGAGGGGGAGAAGAAGGTGGTACGTGGGGAGGGGGAGAAGAAGGTGGTACGTGGGGAGGGGGAGAAGAAGGTGGTACGTGGGGAGGGGGAGAAGAAGGTGGTACGTGGGGAGGGGGAGAAGAAGGTGGTACGTGGGGAGGGGGAGAAGAAGGTGGTACGTGGGGAGGTGGAGAAGAAGGTGGTACGTGGGGAGGTGGAGAAGAAGGTGGTACGTGGAGAGGGGGAGAAGAAGGTGGTACGTGGGGAGGGGGAGAAGAAGGTGGTACGTGGGGAGGGGGAGAAGAAGGTGGTACGTGGGGAGGGGGAGAAGAAGGTGGTACGTGGGGAGGGGGAGAAGAAGGTGGTACGTGGGGAGGGGGAGAAGAAGGTGGTACGTGGGGAGGGGGAGAAGAAGGTGGTACGTGGGGAGGGGGAGAAGAAGGTGGTACGTGAGGAGGGGGAGAAGAAGGTGGTACGTGGGGAGGGGGAGAAGAAGGTGGTACGTGGGGAGGGGGAGAAGAAGGTGGTACGTGGGGAGGGGGAGAAGAAGGTGGTATGTGGGGAGGGGGAGAAGAAGGTGGTACGTGGGGAGGGGGAGAAGGTGGTCTGTTGGGAGGGGGAGAAGAAAGTCTCTGGGGAGGGGGAGAAGAAGGTCTGTGGGGAGGGGGAGAAGAAAGTCTGTGGGGAGGGGGAGAAGAAGGTCTGTGGGGAGGGGGAGAAGAAGGTCTGTGGGGAGGGGGAGACGTTGGAGAAGGATTTGTATGAGAAGGAGGATGAGGTGTGTGAGGAGGAGAGGGATGCAGCAAAGTGCTGCTGCTGCTTCTCATGGCTGGGGAGAAGACCCCAGCCACGTACAGCAGAGGGGCCACCTAACAGAAACATTCTGGGTGCCCTGAGGAGATGGGTGAGGCGTTGGAGAGGGAGAGAGTAGCAGGCAGGCCTTTTTTTGCTTGCCTCCCTCTCCCCCATCCGCTCTCCTCTCAGTCCTGCATTCCTCCTCACTCTCCTACCAGCTACAGCGGTTCCAATCTATCGCCCCCACCGGCATCCTCTGTGTGTGTGTGTGTGTGTGTGTGTGTGTGTATATGTGTATATATATGTGATCGGCCTCCTCCTTGTGTGTGTGTATATGTGTATATATATGTGTGATTGGCCTCCTCCTCCACTGCCCCCCCCTCCGCTTCCAATGCCCCCTCTCCGCATCCACTGCCCCCTCTCCGCATCCACTGCCCCCTCTCCGCATCCACTGCCCCCCCCTCCGCATCCACTGCCACCCCTCCGCTCACCCCCTTCGCATCCGCTGCCCCCCTCCTTATCCATTGCCCCCCCCACATCCACTGCCCCACCTCCGCATCCACTGCCCCCCCTCTGCATGCACTGCCCCCTTCCTATCCACTGCCCCCCTCTCCTATCCACTGTCCCCCCCTCCGCATCCACTGCCCCCCCTCCGCATCCACTGCCCCCCTCCGCATCCACTGCCCATTCTGCATGCACTGCCCCTCTCTGCATGCACTGCCCCCTTCCGCATCCACTGCCCCGCCCCGCATCCACTGCCCCACCCCGCATCCACTGCCCCGCCCCCTACTTCTCCACCCCCTACTTCTCCGCCCCCTACTGCCCCCCCTCTACTGCCCCCCCCTCTACTACCCCCCCTCCGCATCCACTGCCCCCCTCTGCATCCACTGCCCCCATCCGCATCCACTGCCCCCCTCCGCTGTCCCCTCTCCGCATCCGCTGCCCCCCTCCTTATCCATTGCCCCCCTCCTTATCCATTGCCCCCCCGCATCCACTGCCCCGCATCCACTGCCCCCCCTCTACTGCCCCCTCCACATCCACTCCCCCCATCCGCTTCCACTGCCCCCCTCTTCCATCCACTGCCCCCCCTCCGCATTCACTGCCCCTCTCCGCATCCACTTCCCCCCCTCCGCATCCACTTCCCCCCCCTCCGCTTCCACTGCCGCCCCCCCTCCGCTGCCCCCCCTCTGCATTCGCTGCCCCCCTCCTTATCTATTGCCCCCCTCCTTATACATTGCCCCCCGCATCCACTGCCCCCCCTCCGCATCCACTGCCCCCCCTCCGCATCCACTGCATTCCCTCCGCATCCACTGCCCCCCCTCCGCATCCACTGCCCTCCCCTCCGCATCCACTGCCCTCCCCTCCGCATCCACTGCCCCCCATCCGCATCCACTGCCCCCCTCCACATCCACTGCCCCCCCGCATCCACTAACCCCCCCCGCATCCACTACCCCCCCTCCGAATCCACTGCCCCCCCTCCGCATCCACTGCCCCCTCTCCGCATCCACTGCCCCCCCTCCGCATCCACTGCCCCCCCTCCTCATCCACTGCCCCCCCTCCGCATCCACTGCCCCCCCTCCGCATCCACTGCCCCCTCTCCGCATCCACAGACCCCCCTCCGCATCCACTGCCCCTCCTCCGCATCCGCTGCCCCCCTCCTTATCCATTGCCCCCCCCGCATCCACTGCCCCCCTCCTTATCCATTGCCCCCCCGCATCCACTGCCCCCCCTCCGCATCCACTGCCCCCCCTCCGCATCCACTAACCCCTCTCCGCATCCACTGCCCCCTCTCCGCATCCACTGCCCCCCCTCCGCATCCACTGCCCCCCCTCCGCATCCACTGCCCCCCCTCCGCATCCACTGCCCCCCCTCCGCATCCACTGCCCCCTCTCCGCATCCACTGCCCCCTCTCCGCATCCACTGCCCCCTCTCCGCATCCACTGCCCGCCTTCCGCATCCACAGACCCCCCTCCGCATCCACTGCCACCCCTCCTCTGACCCCCTCCACATCAGCTGCCCCCCTCCTTATCCATTGCCCCCCCGCATCCACTGCCCCACCTCCGCATCCACTGCCCCCCCTCTGCATGCACTGCCCCCCTCCTATCCACTGCCCCCCTCTCCTATCCACTGCACCCCATCCGCATCCACTGTCCCCCCCCCTCCGCATCCACTGCCCATTCTGCATGCACTGCCCCCCTCTGCATGCACTGCCCCCCTCCGCATCCACTGCCCCGCCCCGCATCCACTGCCCCGCCCCCAACTTCTCCGCCCCCTACTTCTCTGCCCCCTACTGCCCCCCCTCTACTGCCCCCCCCTCTACTGCCCCCCCCCTCTACTACCCCCCCTCCGCATACACTGCCCCCATCCGCATCCACTGCCCCCCTCCGCTGTCCCCTCTCCGCATCCGCTGCCCCCCTCCTTATCCATTGCCCCCCTCCTTATCCATTGCCCCCCCGCATCCACTGCCCCGCATCCACTGCCCCCCCTCTACTGCCCCCCCCTCCACATCCACTCCCCCCCATCCGCTTCCACTGCCCCCCTCTTCCATCCACTGCCCCCCCTCCGCATTCACTGCCCCTCTCCGCAGCCACTGCCCCCCCTCCGCATCCACTTCCCCCCCTCCGCATCCACTTCCCCCCCCTCCGCTTCCACTGCCGCCCCCTCCGCATCCGCTGCCCCCCCTCCGCTGCCCCCCCTCCGCATCCGCTGCCCCCCTCCTTATCCATTGCCCCCCTCCTTATACATTGCCCCCCGCATCCACTGCCCCACCTCCGCATCCACTGCCCCCCCTCCGAATCCACTGCCCCCCCTCCGCATCCACTGCCCCCACTCCGCATCCACTGCCCCCCCTCCGCATCCACTGCCCCCCCTCCGCATCCACTGCCCCCCCTCCGCATCCACTGCCCCCCCTCCGCATCCACTGCCCCCCCTCCGCATCCACTGCCCCCTCCGCATCCACAGACCCCCCTCCTTATCCATTGCCCCCCCCGCATCCACTGCCCCCCTCCGCATCCATTGCCCCCCCGCATCCACTGCCCCGTCTCCGCATCCACTGCCCCGTCTCCGCATCCACTGCCCCGTCTCCGCATCCACTGCCCCCTCTCCGCAGCCACTGCCCCCTCTCCGCAGCCACTGCCCCCCCTCCGCATCCACTTCCCCCCCTCCGCATCCACTTCCCCCCCTCCGCTTCCACTGCCGCCCCCTCCGCATCCACTGCCCCCCCTCCGCTGCCCCCCCTCCGCATCCGCTGCCCCCCTCCTTATCCATTGCCCCCCTCCTTATACATTGCCCCCCGCATCCACTGCCCCACCTCCGCATCCACTGCCCCCCCTCCGCATCCACTGCCCCCCCTCCTTATCCATTGCCCCCCCGCATCCACTGCCCCCCCTCCGCATCCACTGCCCCCTCTCCGCATCCACTGCCCCCTCTCCGCATCCACTGCCCCCCCTCCGCATCCACTGCCCCCCCTCCGCATCCACTGCCCTCCCCTCCGCATCCACTGCCCCCCCTCCGCATCCACTGCCCTCCCCTCCGCATCCACTGCCCTCCCCTCCGCATCCACTGCCCCCCCTCCGCATCCACTGCCCCCTCCACATCCACTAACCCCCCCCATCCACTAACCCCCCCCGCATCCACTAACCCCCCCCGCATCCACTGCCCCCCCCTCCGCATCCACTGCCCCCCTCCGCATCCACTGCCCCCCCTCCGCATCCACTGCCCCCCTCCGCATCCACTGCCCCCCCTCCGCATCCACTGCCCCCCCTCCGCATCCACTGCCCCCCCTCCGCATCCACTGCCCCCCTCCGCATCCGCTGCCCCCCTCCTTATACATTGCCCCCCCCGCATCCACTGCCCCACCTCCGCATCCACTGCCCCCCCTCTGCATGCACTGCCCCCCCCTCCTATCCACTGCCCCCCTCCTATACACTGCACCCCATCCGCATCCACTGTCCCCCCCTCCGCATGCACTGCCCCCCCTCTGCATGCACTGCCCCCCTCTGCATGCACTGCCCCCCCTCCGCATCCACTGCCCCGCCCCCTACTTCTCCGCCCCCTACTGCCCCCCTCTACTGCCCCCCCCTCTACTACCCTCCCCTCCGCATCCACTGCCCCCCTCTGCATCCACTGCCCCCATCCGCATCCACTGCCCCCCTCCGCTGCCCCCCTCCTTATCCATTGCCCCCCTCCTTATCCATTGCCCCCCCGCATCCACTGCCCCGCATCCACTGCCCCCCCTCCACATCCACTCCCCCCCATCCGCTTCCACTGCCCCCTCTTCCATCCACTGCCCCCCCTCCGCATTCACTGCCCCCCTCCGCAGCCACTGCCCCCCCTCCGCATCCACTTCCCCCCCTCCGCATCCACTGCCGCCCCCTCCGCTTCCACTGCCGCCCCCTCTGCATCCGCTGCCCCCCCTCCGCATCCGCTGCCCCCCTCCTTATCCATTGCCCCCCTCCTTATACATTGCCCCCCGCATCCACTGCCCCACCTCCGCATCCACTGCCCCCCCTCCGCATCCACTGCCCCCCCTCCGCATCCACTGCCCTCCTCTCCGCATCCACTGCCCCCCTCTCCGCATCCACTGCCCCCCATCCGCATCCACTGCCCCCCTCTCCGCATCCACTGCTCCCCCTCCGCATCCACTGCCCCCCGCATCCACTAACCCCCCCCGCATCCACTAACCCCCCTCCGCATCCACTGCCCCCCCTCCGCATCCACAGACCCCCCTCCGCTGACCCCCTCCTATCCACTGCCCCCCCTCCTATCCACTGCCCCTCCGCATCCACTGCCCCCCCCCTCCGCATCCACTGCCCCCCCCTCCGCATCCACTGCCCCCCCTCTGCATGCACTGCCCCCTCTGCATGCACTGCCCCCCTCCGCATCCACTGCCCCGCCCCCTACTACTGCCCCCCCTCTACTGCCCCCCCTCTACTGCCCCCCTCTACTGCCCCCCCTCTACTACCCCCCTCCGCATCCACTGCCCCCCTCTGCATCCACTGCCCCCATCCGCATCCACTGCCCCCCCTCCGCTGTCCCCTCTCCGCATCTGCTGCCCCCCTCCTTATCCATTGCCCCCCTCCTTATCCATTGCCCCCCCGCATCCACTGCCCCGCATCCACTGCCCCCCCTCTACTGCCCCCCTCCACATCCACTCCCCCCCATCCGCTTCCACTGCCCCCCTCTTCCATCCACTGCCCCCCCTCGCATTCACTGCCCCCCTCCGCAGCCACTGCCCCCCTCTGCATCCACTGCCCCCATCCGCATCCACTGCCCCCCCTCCGCTGTCCCCTCTCCGCATCTGCTGCCCCCCTCCTTATCCATTGCCCCCCTCCTTATCCATTGCCCCCCCGCATCCACTGCCCCGCATCCACTGCCCCCCCTCTACTGCCCCCCCTCCACATCCACTCCCCCCCATCCGCTTCCACTGCCCCCCTCTTCCATCCACTGCCCCCCCTCGCATTCACTGCCCCCCTCCGCAGCCACTGCCCCCCCTCCGCATATACTGCCCCCCCTCCGCATACACTTCCCCCCCCTCCGCTTCCACTGCCGCCCCCTCCGCATCCACTGCCCCCCCTCCGCTGCCCCCCCTCCGCATCCGCTGCCCCCTCCTTATACATTGCCCCCCGCATCCACTGCCCCCCCTCCGCATCCACTGCCCCCCCTCCGCATCCACTGCCGTCCCTCCTGACACCATCTCCAAGGTAAGTCTGAATTTTATATGTATTGGGCTGACGGGTGTATTTTGAATATGTATTGGGGAGGTAAGGGTTCTTTTAAAATGTATTGGGGTCTTTTTAAAATGTATTGGGGCCAGTCACCCACACAGCAACCCACCTATCCAGCCAGCCACCCAGTCAGTCAGTGACCCACCCACTCAGTCAGTCACTGCCACGGGAGACCAATGCTTTTAACCCCTTAATTACATAGATTATGTGGTAAATTGGTGCATCACAGAGTAAGCTCACAGCGAGCAGCTTTCAGCTTTCTTCATTCTTTGTAAGATTATGATATGTCTTATGATGTGTTTTAAAATAATGATTAACATAATTTTTCACCATATTCATAAATACCTGTACAGAGGGATTCTTAACTGGTGGTATGAACTTAGAGTTCAACTTACAAATCACTCTTGTAGTGTCAGGTACCTGTACATCAGTTAGTGGCTGCTGCTGCTGCTGCTGCTGCTGCTGCTGCTGCTGCTGCTGCTGCTGCTGCTGCTGCTGCTGCTGCTGCTGCTGCTGCTGCTGCTGCTGCTGCCCATCCGCTCTGTTGAGAAAAAAGGATTTAAGGTTTAGTTTCCGTTCCAATTTAAATAACTCAACTTCTACCTCAAACCTCTTAGGGACGGTGGTAGGAACAAACGATGGGCCTTTAGCCAAAACACGTCATTCCATTTCTGAAATGGAATAGTCAGATAGGTTAATTACTATGTTATCAGTATTCATCGTGGGTGCGGCCTCAGCACCGGTGGTGTTCTTGGGATTACGTCCCCCCCTCCTGGTTTTTTGTCTCGCTTTTGTTGTTTTTGATCTTTGCCCCTTCCTAAAAAAGCCTTTTGTCCTGCAGTTTGGGGATTAACCCCATCCGTGGAGGTGCTTGCTTCTGAATCGCTCGTCTGTGCTTCCTCTCTCCTCTGATTAGATTTCCCTTTATTGGTGAATCTTGGGCGTCTGTCCTGTTTCGTCCAGTTATAAACTGAATTTTCTTTATAGTCTGATACAACTTTTTAAAATTTCTGCTTCTTAAAGTGGCTTTTCTTTCTCTCCTCCCTTATGTACCACTACATGCTTGCTGCCCACCTAAAGGGCATGGCTATGCAGCAAGACATCGTGGGACAGACGGATCGTATGGAGAACACGCCTCTGCAGGATGACGTCAGTAGCCAGAGGAGGGATGCCGGATATGCGCTCGCGCATGCGCCTGGATGGGATGCCGAGATCTCCAGTTTGAGGAACAGCTACTGAAGCCAGGACCTATCGGAGGGCAGGACTTCCCCCGGAAATGACGTCACGGACATGCGCGCGCATGCGCAGTACAACCAGCCATCAGTGAGGAAAACCGGACAATTTCGAAATGACTGCACCTGGGGTATGGGCTATAAGTAGTGGACTGTTAGTAATTCAGCGTTCGGCGTGGTGACGTCATCAGGGAGGGACTATTGGGAGCCGGGTATCGTTGGTACATTGTATTTCCTGTCTCTGCTACAGACTTATTTTATTAGCTATTTGCTTTGTCTCTGCTGTTGGCTTCCACACTGTGGGCTCTGTTTATGGCAATTGCAGTCTCAGTGCTACTATTATTAGGTATGCTAGACGGTTCAATGCTATGCACTGGATATATTGATTCATTAATACTGTTAATAGTGGCTTTCACACGGTGTGTTCTATACATGGCAAACTGCAGTCTCAGTGCTAATATTTATGTATGAAGGCTTAGTGTTGTGCACTGGATACATTGATCTACCAGCATTATATGATGCAGATAGCTGCACTGAAGACATTGATTCACTAGCATTGTCAGATCCAGACCGCATGTCCATACACCACAGTCATATTTATGTGCTGTTTTCATTTCTCTCAGCAAAGTGTTTAGCCACAGTTGATTTTGGTGACAACTATATTCTGCATTAGCTATATTTTATTGATCCATATGCTGTGCATGTTATCGTCATCTTGCGTAGAATCAATCCACGTACCACCAACCTGCGATTGTGTTGTACCTACAGTGTTAATATTATGTTTTCATTTATTTAGAACAGTAGTATATTAATCCAGGCATATCACTGTTTGGTGCTACATTTTACAATTACAGGTTGGCTTGATCGGTATGCTACGCTTGATGCCGCACAGCATATGTATGTCAAAATAGGTATTACAGTCCAAGTAGTGGTGGTCATTCAGAGATTCTATGTCCTAAAGTAATAGGTAACTCCAGGTGTTAATTAGCCTATTTTGCCTTGAACAAATTGAGGAAAATTTCATGTGTGCTATACACCTTGAGTCCAACCCTACCTTCCCAGCACCCTTCCTTTATAAGTACCTTGTGTGTATATACTGTAATAATTACTTTTTATGTAGATTTTATTTTAGCTAGATACTTATTAAATGTTAAGTTTTAACCGCCCAGGAGTGCATTTGACAAATGAGCTACTAGTTGGATAGCCGAGGTACTAATATGCTTCTGCTCTCCAATTTTCTGTCAATCTACTATTATTAGCTCATCAGCTGCACACAACGTCACACTAGGCGTTTATGGGCACACCCATTTAAACATTACACAATTACTCTAGTGAGCTGTATATCCAGTTTGTGGTTTTGAATTTTCTTTATAGGGGCCTATGCAGAGAGCAGCAAATTTTAAAAATGGCGAATTTAGTAAAAAGTAGCTTTTTTGGAGAGTTTTATTCTCCATATGCAGAAAAGTGCGAATTCTGCTATGTTTAACATGGATGCGTGTGGCGAGTTTAAATTGGCGAGATGCGCGCTTCAGAAACGTGTAAAAACAAATTTGCGCCTTTTTTTTCCCATTGCAATGGCCGCGAGCGGCAGCTTCTTGCCAATTTTTTCTGGCGAGGCAAAAAGGAGACAATCGCGCCATTTTATTGGCGCGAACAGCCGCTAGATGCCGTTCGCGGCTCTCTGCATTAGGATATTTTTAAAACTGGCGAGATTGAGGTTCTCGCCAGCCGCGAGGCGAGTTTTACAAATAGAAAAGAAAAATTGGCGCGTTTTTCGGAACTCGCCATTTTCTGCTGTTTTCTGCGCGATTTTCTCCAAAAAATGGCGAATTTCGAAATAGCGCTGCTCTCTGCATAGGCCCCATAGTCTGATACAACTTTTTTAAATTTCTGCTTCTTAAAGTGGCTTTTCTTTCTCTCCCCCCTTATGTACCACTACATGCTTGCTGCCCACCTAAAGGGCATGGCTATGCAGCAAGACATCGTGGGACAGACGGATCGTATGGAGAACACGCCTCTGCAGGATGACGTCAGTAGCCAGAGGAGGGATGTCGGATATGCGCTCGCGCATGCGCCTGGATGGGATGCCGAGATCTCCAGTTTGAGGAACAGCTACTGAAGACAGGACCTATCGGAGGGCAGGACTTCCCCCGGAAATGACGTCGCGGACATGTATTACCACATTGGAGGGGGGGAGATAGGGGATCAGAATTGCTCAAAAGGGAGACATTCTGGATCCATCGCCTTAACACACTTACCCCTAGAGGCCTAAATGCAGAAATAGACCTTGCACCTTTTGTGATATGAAAATGTGGCTGTATCTAATGATGTTCCTTTCTGTTTTTTCCTGTTTTCCTTTCGTCCCAGCAACTTGTGTGTTTTTTTAAATACATCCGTATAACTTTATCCGTATAGTTATATCTCCCAATAGATAATGTCACCATGTTTTGAATTAGTTTGATATTTCTATTTAATCTCAATGAATATTATGTGATATTTCCATTCAATCTTATTGTAGACTATTTGTTATGATTATTATGTACCAAGAATGTCCAGTAATGTTTGATGTCTATGTAAATGAAACGTCATTTTCTCCTAATAATTTATTATAACATTTATACACACACACATTTAAGCACTTATATAAATATCATTATACATTTTTTTGCACACATATAAATACACATTTGAGGGATTAAAGACAATTTTTTGTCTTGTCCTACCTGCAATACTTGGAAATATTTCCACTCTTCTCATATGAAAAAATCTTACATTTGTTGTAAATGAAAATTATATGGAAATCTCTTTTCATGACCAATTAAGATGATATACAATGGAAAAAAAAGAGAAAAAAGCGCAAGGCCCATAGGGTAGTATAGTCAAGTTTATGAGTTATCAAATACGGTTAAAAACACCTACAACAGTGTAGTTGGTACAGGCATATCGGTACTGGTATACAGACCGCAGGAACAGAGATGCTTTATTCGTCTGCTTGTCTGGGGTCTACGAGTCCTGGCCCTTCTCCTCCTCACGATCGGCGAACTTCACTTCCGTGTCAGCTGACGCTTGACGTCGGCGCGGGTCATCGATCAGTGGGAGAACTACGGGTGGATCTCAGCTCCCTCCTCAAACATGGCGGTTCAGGCACTCTGCAAACAGCAACCTGTACCTCTCAGCAACCTAGTGCCAGCTCCCAACCAGTACAGTACAGCAAAGCAACCAGAGCAATGTCAGCCCTACGCGTTTCGAGAACTATGTTCTCTTCGTCAGGGGCACTTTCATTGCTGGTTGCTTACAGAGGATATATATAGGGTGGTGCATTAATTAATTAAATAACACAATCAATAAATTTGATCAGTGCCATTTGGTGTATGCTTCCAGTAACCCCATACAAATAGATTTTGGATAAACTGGAGTTACTATTACTCGTATATTGATTAATTTATTACAATACTATATAATTAAAAATTAAATGATGGGGGGGATATTGATTAAAAATGGTTACCTAAAATTGCTATTTTTATTAGTCAATTATAAAACTTGGTGAAGGAAAAAAGGTTAAAAAAAACTCAGTGAATACTAAAAGCAAACACCATTACATCATTAAATAAGTTGCATTATACACATATAAAAACTTACATTAACTTTTGCTAAAATGTATCAATTTTTCACTTTGTCACATATTACTTAACTCACAGGAATGCCGCCACATCAATTTCTTCATTGAGCCCCATGGGGGACAGGGTATTGAGCTGATGTATCCAATACGTCTCTCTTTGTCTAAGTCTCAACACCCTGTCCCCTCCATGGTTAATAGGTCCTATGTGTTCTATGCCTGTGATTTTAAGTTTGGCAGGGTCTTTATTATGTTTAAAATAAAAATGTCTAGGAACACTGTGTGTCATCATCCCTTTAATAATGTTGTTCCTATGTTCCATGAAGCGATTTTTGAGACTCCTTTTGGTTCTACCTATGTACTGTAGGCCACACTCACATTCTAATAAATATACTATAAAACTTGTTTTACAATTTATTAAAGTTTTTATTGGATACATTTTCGATGAATGCTTGGATTTAAAAGAGATGGCCCCAGTATTAATGTGCTTGCAGGTGATACACCTACCACCGCAGCAATAATTGCCCACAATTTGAGATGATACCAAATTATTACCAAGAGGCTTGATTTTCCTTAATTTAGATGGTGCCAATATATTTTTAAAAGTCCGTGCTCGCCTATAGACTATTTTTGGTCGTTCTGATATGGATGGTGCTAAGAGAGGGTCACATTTTAAAATATCCCAATGTTTACTTAATATATTTTTAATCTGGACTGATGCACCATTAAATTGGGTAATAAATAGCACTTCTTGACTGTCTTTGTTAGTCTTTTTTACACTCTTTTGCAATGTGTTTGATCTTTCCATATTAAGTGCCCTCTCATACGCTTGTTGAATGTTATATTTATTGTGACCTTTATTTAGTAATTTAGTTCTTAATAATCCAGATTGTTTAATAAAATCTTCCCTTTTGTTACAATTGCGTCTGATTCTTAAAAACTGACTGTAGGCTATATTTGCAATCCATCCAGGATGGTGGTTGCTGGCAGCATCCAGAAATTTGTTACTATCCACCTTTTTATAATGTGTGGTACTGTAGTTATAATCTCATTGTCGGAATTACTAGTTAGCACCAAATCTAGAAACACTATATTAGTCGGACTGTGGTCATACGTGAATTTTAAATTAAAACAATTAGTATTAATATAACTTAAAAATCCTTCTAATTCTAATGGGCTGCCTCTCCAAATAATTAAAATATCATCTATAAAACGTTTGAATAAAACTAAATTTGCCAAATGGGGGTTGTTATTCCAAATACATAATTCCTCCCAGTAGCCCATCACAAGGTTCGCATAACTGGGAGCGAAGGATGTCCCCATGGCAGTTCCCTTAGTTTGAAGATAAAAAGAGTCACAAAATTTAAAATAATTCCTAGTCAATATAAATTGTATGCAGTCTAAAATAAATTCTCGCTGTGGGGCAGATATAGATGTATCCCTATTTAAAAAATGATCAATGGCTGACAATCCATCCTTATGTGATATGTTAGTGTATAAAGATTCCACATCACATGTGACCCAAATAAATCCTTGTTGCCATTGAATTACAGATATATGTATGTATTTGAAGTGATACATCTTTCAAGCTTCCCTTGATACCTGCAACTTCTGCCCTTTGAATCCTATCATAGCCATTTATAATTGCCCCTTTTTTCATTATAGATAAGCATATACTAACTAGTAATCAAATGTGTGTAGTTAAATGTCCGGCTATCCTGCTCATTAGGGATTACTGACATATATGTCTCCACCTGTTAAATAATTTAATAAGATCCTATTGAATTGCCCATTCCTCTTCTCTATATAATCTAATTACATCAAGTACATTTGTAAACTTCTAAATGACGGTTCATAACTTTCGTCCTATGTACAGTATGCTGCATTCCGTAAGCCATTAATGTTATTGCACGCTTTTTGGAGCCTGTTTGTATTTAATATATTGTCCACTGTTTGTTCACAATAAGTAGATTTAAACGCAATCAGAGCTGAGTACATCATCTTAGCAAATCGTTTAATTGCTTAATTGATATGTGAAGGGGTATATAGAGGATCCACCTATACCAGTACATACACTCCTGACGAAGCCGTATACAGTCTATTCAGCCTGGGCAAAACGCGTTGAGTGGTACCTTTCTGATCCTGAAGGCGATCCGTAGTTCACCAGCCCTGCAGCCGTGACGTCACACGCTCTGACGGGTGCAACAGAAAAAGCTCTGACAACAGACTGCGAGTGGGGGAAGCTTGGAGAATCCAGGGGAGGCGGTGAGCAGTGCGGTGACCCTTCGTTTTCACTTATTAGTGATAAATGCTTGTTTTTATCTTGCACATTGTAAGTGCGCATTTTATATTCTTTTTACATAAAGATTTTGTCTAACAGCCTGATCGCGCTATGTAGCATTTTCTCATCTCTCCTATATACCATCATACCGCTGAGTGTGCCTCTGAGGGGGGATCCTGACTGCATTCATTCCACACGGCTAGCAGCCCTAATTGCAAACTGCATTTTATTCATCTACATCTTGTGAGTAGGTTGGACATACGAGCCAAGACTATACTACATGCCACATTTTATTCTCCATACATCTGCACTTATATTGTGTGTTTTCTTTGTCTTCTTTCCCCTTATATGCTCCTCATGGATTGTTTGAACATTGGCTGGAAATAAACACATTGGAAAAAACTCATTGCAAGCTGCAAAACTTCCGGGCATTAGTAAATGAATAATGCATGGAATTTTAACCAATCAGAGAGCAGGGATTGCAATAATGCAGCTTTAGTCTGTAATTGTGTATAAACCGCTGTTCTGATGAGTGAGCGATCTCAAAAGACCTTTGGATGGATAGAAGTTTTTTTTATTAAAACAAAAAAAAACTTATAAAATGTTTAAAATATTCTTATTTATATTTTTGGTTATAGGGTGAGTTACTAAAGTCTTCTGGCTTGAGAACAGTAACAAAAGTCAAATAAAAAAATCACCATATTTATTAAGGAAAAGGAATCCTATCGCAAGCTACACAATTTGTCTAATTTATACTGTGCATCGGCTACAATGCTTTCATACAGGTTATCCCCAGATTTGCAGCTGTGAGAGTTTAGCAAATAACCGCATGCTGTCCTTAACCAAGATAGTGGGTATTTAAATCATGATAAGGGACATTTATGAAGCCATATATCAAAGTCGTCCAGCTGAAAAAAACAAGGCAAAACTGGAGAACTGTCACGCCTGTATGCCCACAGACCTGGCAAGACCCCAGTACTGAGGTGGGAACGGTGTTACACCACACACCCACAGCAGTGGGAGCAAGCCCGGAGTGTGGTACAGTATAGCGTTGCTGGGCCTGTTGAGAGAGTGGTTAAGGTACTTGCAACGTCTTGTAGGGTTAAGCTTAAGAATGGTTGTGTCCGTGTGCCAATGTTCAGGGGTCCAGAGAGTAGAGTAGTCAGGGTACAAAGCCAGGTCCAAGGATTCCAGAGGTCAGCAAGGTCGAGTTCGTAGCAAGGTTCAAGGGGTACAGAGAGCAGGGTAGTCCAGGACAAGCAGGGGTCAAAGCCAGGGAAATCCAAAGTAAACACAGGAGCAGGATACAGCAGGGACACAGAGGGAGCACAGCATAGGTCAGCACACACAGGGAAACAGGAACTATGCAGAGCGACGATAGAGAGGACAGACAGGGATTATAAAGGGAGACACAACAATAGGAGAGGGGAGGAGCAGAGAGAGAAGTGGGAGACAACAAGGATAGGTCAGGGAGAGAAGAGGAGGAGACAGAAGGGTAAGAGAGTGAGATCGCCTGCAAGGAATGGGGGGAGGAGTCAGGAGCGTGACAGGGCTTAGAGGAGCGTGTGCGCGTGCCCTCTGTAAGCCGAGAGTGCGCGCGCACAGGCTGCGTCACCAGCCGCGCTTAGCGCCATGCCGCGGGCATCCCAGTGAAGGGGAGCAGAGGACCGGACGGGACCGCCACCGGAGGTGAGGTACAGGCAGCGGGCACAGGGAGTGACTGGGAGCGGGGAGTGTTGCTGCAGGGGCTCAGGGACCGCGCGGGTGCGCGCGACCTGCGGGGCATGCGCTGAGGTAATGGGGCAGTGAGAGAGGTTGACGGAGCGGGACAGAAGTGGGTAAAAGCAGAGAGATTGGCCAGAGAGGGGACAGAGGGAGAGAAAGAAGGGGAAGGAATCCCCTGAACCGTCACAGTATCCCCCCCTTGAGGATCGATCTCCGAGCGATCCAACCAAGGTTTGAACGGAAACTTCTGATGGAATTGTCGGAGTAATCTTGGGGCATGAATATGACGTGCTGGTACCCATGAACGTTCTTCCGGACCATAGCCCTTCCAGTGGACCAGGAACTGGAGTTTGTTTTTTTACCAGCGGGAATCAATGAGGGATTGGACCTCGTACTCCTGTTGTCCCAGGGTGGAGACTGGATTGGGTTTCCGGGAGGGAACAGAAAAATGAGTACTTTGAATAAAAGGCTTAAGAAGGGAAGCGTGAAACACGGAAGGGATCCTCATGGTGGGAGGCAGGTCAAGACGGTAAGGTCCTGGGTTAATCTTTTCTAATATTTTGAATGGGCCCAGAAATCTCGGAGATCATTTGGGAGATGGCGTTTTAATAATATAATAATAATAATATATATATATATATATATATATATATATACATATGCACTTTTATGATTATATATATATATGAATTGGTGTTTGTTTAGGGTTTAGTTTTTAGTCAGTCACTGAGGGTTATTACTGTACAGAATGTGTTCTGCTTTATTTACTTTTTTTACTCATTAGTCACACATAATATATATGTTTCTTTTTTTTTTTTTTTGAAGGGGAAAAACAGCCCGGGATTTATTAAAGAAACGGAGCCAAGAAATGCCATTCCCAGCACTTGGGTTATTTGTGAGTGGTACAAACACGGCACATTTGTGTTGCCCTGATTTTTAGTGGAGAGACTGTCATACACAACCCTCCTTTATTACAGGACATGTACCTCAATATTAAAACAAAATCAATATACCACAGGGTTTTACTCATACATAGGAATCCAATGCGGGTTGCACGGGTATACTCGTCTCTGCGTGAGTTTGCTCGTCTATATTCGTATATAGTATAATATACTAATAGCATATAATAATAATAATAGAAACAGCAGGAAACAAATGAACGATAAGTCTCAGAAATAGTATCTCTGCAGCTTGTCCAGGGATATTTGTGGGAAGATGATTACTCGGCCAACTCATTCCACAATAGAAACACAAGCAAAGGAAAGAAGGGATCCCCCAACCCTCCTACAATATTATTCTTACAAGTCTCCTGCATACTAATTCGCCTCCTTATAATTGTATTTTACATACAAGAGCAGGAGTCCCCAAACCAACCCAATGAAAAGACACAAATCATCCTAACATCCATTGTATGAATTAAACTCCTTCAGACTTCAAACTCAGCCTCATTATATCTTCCTACAATTGTTTTTTAAGTAGTAATGTCTTTAGTGTATATTTTGATAGTCTTAAAACACATTAGGAAACGGCGTACAGAAATAAAAAAAAGAAAACAAAAAGATATCCAGTGTTAAAAATAAAAAAAAGTATGATGAAATTCACCTTTTGATTGGGTTTATAATATTGAATACCAAATACAGGGAGGGCTTTCTTTATATGAACAAGGAATCTTATTCCAGTCTGGCAGGAAAGTTTTGGGAACATACACATTTGCCTTTGCATATTTCCTACAGTGCAGGCTCATCTCTGCCTGATGAAGAATAAGTGGAACCCACTTTACACAGTGAGGTCTTTCGGGTACACGACTAAAACCCACATTTATACAGTAATACGCATGATGTCATACCAAAATAACAAAAGCCAACGATCTCTTGAACAAATCATGTAACTTGGTATCATCAAACCATTATTTGCCCTGCTAGACCGAAAAGAAATATACAGTCTTTACAGAAGTCTTTGTGTAAGTGAGGCGAAATGATTGCATTTTAGTAAAGCATAACAAGAAAGCCATTGTTTAAATTATTGTGAATAAGATTGTAGATTTTTTGTGATAAACATTTTTTTACAGTATTCTAATCAAATGTGTCACTTCAATACGCAGTTGAACAGCAGTAATATATGCATATAAATTTTTTATTGGCACCATTTAGTATTAACGTTTTGATCTTTGGAAATAAACAAATGTTAAACCTTATTAAAACGCATTCAATGCATGTGACCCTTTCAGAAAACATCAGACCATAGAGCAAGCGTTTATATTTTATTATCATGAAGGTTTTCAGGTAAGAAAATTAACAGATTTGACATGGAATGCAAAAATAACGATCTGCCTTTCAGAACAGGAAAACAAGAGGTTAAGCACAAGAAATGTCATTGCTTCAGGATCCTCTGATCCTCATCGCATTGCTGCACGTAATAGGGACACAAGGTCACATCTGAGTTGTCCTCTCTAGGCTTTTTGCGGCATCTTTAAGTTTCCCTACTAAATCCTGCATTTGTTCCATAGAACAATTAAAACTAATATCTGGGTTCTGGCTGGGATCGGAACTCTTTATTTGATATTCAAGACGCCAGGAAATATCAGTTACATGTGGAGGGCATCTACCTATGCTTTCAAGCAGGATTTCCAAAGAATCCTTGTTTTTCTGGTATTCTGTCCAGAATTGTTCTGTTCTTTCTTTGTCAAATTTACAGTCTTCAAGGAATGTGCTTAGGGTTGACCTGTCTGCATTGTGCTTCACTGCTTCCAGTATACACGTTGTGGCTGCAGCATGACAGTGTTTCATTTGCGCTGGATCAATATGCTGCAGCTCCACGTTATCTAAGGCTGCCTCTGCGGCCTGGCCCCCAGTCAAGCTCAGGAAAGCCGCCCGGATGAGAGCGGTGAAGGATTTGGGGCTAAACCGGGCGGGATCAGCTAAGCGGTGCAAACCCTTCTGCAAGTCCTCCGACAGCTCCATTGTGAGCAGCCATATGTTTCTTTTTTTATATATTTCTTTTTCATTGTTTATATATTCTCCATTTTTAACTCACAGGTTTTCGTTGTTTATTTTGTGTTTTCGTGTCATCTGTGTTCTGTTAGCATAGGTGTCATTTGGAATATGATTGAGCTGTTTTGTTTTTTTCATTCATTACATCTATGTATTTCCGGGCTTTGCTGCTTCTAAGGCAGAGGTGTTTTTTCCCTATGAGGCTTCCGTAGCTTGCTACGGGGACTCTACACCAGCTGACTTGATTGGCTGGTTTAGGCGCGAATTCAGCTCTTCATTGGAGCTGCTATTTAAAGGGACTATGGTTGGAACACAGGTTACTCTTTGATAAAGCGCCACTTAGGCATGAAACGCGTCAGAGGACCTTTTTTTGTAGCTGTTGCTATGATGCATCTTCAATAAAGCATTTTTATTTTTCTAACCAGCCTCCAGCCCTATTTTTCAGCAGTGCTACATCACTTTTTCTGTTGCTTCATTCATTTACCGGACGGATGCACGCCATTTTCAGGACCACCACAGACCGCAGCATCATTAGTTATTCATGCTTACTTTAACGAACTGATTCTCTTATGTTTATTGTGATCATAGTGGTATTTGCACGGCTCCAGCCTATGGACTGATGGACTACCACTCTCTAATGTGTGTGTGTAGGGCGAGTTCTTTTATTTATGAGCTCTCTCCTACAGTATGTAACACCTTTTGGCCCCCCTATCGCAGATGGGGACCATATGTAATAATACACGTGTATTACCGGTGTGGTGCGTTACCTGATAGGCTCACAGCAGGCCTGAACCTCCGCCACTGGGAGCCTGGGGTTACCTGGTTATTCGAACACAGCACCTCCACCTGTAAGGGTTCCCACCTGAGTGGGATGGTCCTCTTACAGGAACACAGTAATAGTAAGACACACACACAATATAGGTTAGCAACCGTTTTACTAAAACTAATAATAACTTTGGTACCCTGTACCACACAGCATAATGCATATAACCATATACATGGAACTTCACTTGGTGCATACATCAACATAGGTATTCCCTCCTCCAAAGTACATGGCTGCTGGGCACCAATTCCCTGATGTCCCTTATGTCCAAACCCACCCAATGTGTTGGAGATAGCGCTATCCCTTGAAGTGTTAGTGCACTACTAAAGGTACCTGCCTGGGGCTCCAGCCCACGGGGACCGCAGTATAGCTGGATTGGATCCGCCTGATCCGACGTGATGTCCTCCTACGTGTGGGGTGAATTCCGGCGTGGATAATATCACCATGCACCGTACCGTCTATACCTTGAGTGGATCCGTCTGCAGCCAGCAGGCCGCAGTCACTGCTTGGCGTGGCCTCCGTGAAGATAGCCTATATATATATATATATATATATATATATCCCATATTTTCCCCCCCCTAGACTCATCTGCTGTATCTAGGGTGCGTGAGGGTGGATTACATGCGTGTCGGTGGTGCATACCTGTGTGGAACAGGAGTGCCTGAGCTTCCCGCGATGTTATGGGGGAAACAGGACCAGGCTTCTGGGGTAGTAGCCTCCATTCTTTTCTAGTGGTGGTGCAGCGCCTCCATCTTCTATACTCCCAGGGATATGGGAGAGGACCCATACAGAAGAGTACCCCTGTTCCCAGGGTGGATGCTCCCAAAGTGACACACAGTCTTTGGTTATAAAAGCAGCAAGGGTCTTTATTGTACTCCCAGCAGATCTGTAGCAGCACAGAGAAACAGCTTTGCACAGCAACACGTTAGGCTAAGGCCCCGGTCTCTCCGCTGTAACGCGCGCCCGAGCTTTTGGCGGCGCGTTCAGCCGATTCCCCGGTCTGCAGCTCACTTGAGGAGGAGAGACCGGGGGGGCGTGGCGGAGGAGTGATGGGGGCGCGGCCATGACGTCACCCGGCAGGTTCGCCCTCATTGGCTGAACCGCCGGGGGGCGTGCCTAATCGCTCGACGCGAGTCCTGCTCTCAATTCTATTGAGAGCAGGAATAGCTCTCGCGCGAGCGCTGCGGCCCCCCCTCACAGCGGGCCCGGCGCCATTGCGGGGACGGCTCTCGTGCGCGCAGCGTCCGCCACAGCGGACGCTGTAGTAGGCAGCGGGGGCAAGGCCTTAGGCACAGTGTACAGGCTTTCCCTCCTTCTCCTTCTCCTCCAGAAGTGCACCTGCAGGATGGTCTGGTGATCATTGCTCCCTGCCTCCACCCTCAGCCCAGGGCGCTCAGGGTGGGGCTAGCTCTTCCCTCACCCTCTAAGCAGGGTGAAGGGCACTGGTCCACCTATTGCTAACTAGGCCCTACTCCACAGGAACCTAGCTGACTTACTGCTCTCACTGTCCAGTCAGGCACTCCAACACTCACAAACACACTGACTCACATGAAGACAGGAACTGACACTAAGTTTGGTCAGCCCCGCCCCTCCTGATGTCAGCAGGACCTCCCCTCTGTCTTATGCCGGCAGACGGAGTCAGGGACCTGCCTCTATCACGCAAGGCAGGGCTGGAAGCAGGGAAACACCCATGATTACTACTGGCGGCCTGCTATTAGCAGGACTTACACCAGTAGAAGAAGGATTAGTAGCCCGTGCTGTTTACAGGGGGCTACATATATATGGGGGTCTGAGCCCAGACCCAGGAATCAGGCTGCGCGCCACAGAGTGTTTCCTTACTTAACCATACACGCATTCATAGGGGTTTTTTATTTTTTATATGAGTATTTGCTACTCTATTTGCCAAATAAAGTACTTGTTTTAATTACAAACTACATACATGGCCGTCTACTGATTCCCCCCCACCCTCTACTCCCCTATGAATGCTTGTATACCGTGTGAGGAACACCACGTGTGGGAAAGAGAGTGAGGGACATCTTTGGAAAATAAACCATTGTGAGATTTTACTCACATCTGCCCGTGTGAGTAGCTGTGCTTCTGGACACTAGTTCATAACACCCTTTGATCCCAAGTGGCACTATATTCCTATTTGTGCATGAAAGTCTACTGATCGTCCTGTTTTCCCTTCTCCCTATGTGAGCATATGAGCTCGTGTGAAGAGTGAGGGGATTTTTTTACAAGGAACATGGCTAGAACTAAGAACGTTGCTCTAAAGACACTTCCAAAGATACCTTTTGGAGGACTGGTCTCACACTTGTCCATGTGAGTACATGTGCACTAGTTTCCCAATTTATTCCCCGTCCCTTATGTGTTGTGTTCAGTCTGACTGTTGTAAGTGCTAGCATATCTAGCCTTATTATATGTACATTGTTACTGATATATTCTTCTTCTTTGCGCTCGTCTCTATTTTGTTATCGTTTCTCTTACTTGGATGTAATACGTTTTGTCAAAGACAAAGTAATTGTGGGTTAAGATGAAAGTGAGAAGATGAATAATTAAATCACATTGGCTCTTTGTGTCAGGGTGCTGCATGCACAGGAAATGCTTCACTGCTGTTAGGCCATCTTCATGTGCAATATTTGAATACAGCGTCTCGACATCACATGTGAAAAGAAGAGTTCCTGGTTGGACCACGATATCCTGTAATCTTAACAAGACATCAGAGGTATCACGTACAAATGATGGTTGGTTTAGAACATGTGGCTGCAAAAAAAGAGTCATAAAGGTGCAGATCTTTTCGCTCAGGCCCCCTATCCCCGATACTATGGGCATCCTGGGGGCAATGTAGATCTTTATGAACCTTAGAGAGTAGGTTTAGTGTTGGGATGACCAGGTTGGTAACTGCCAAAAATGTTGACTCCTTTGAGGTAATAATACCTTCATTTAAAGCTTCCGAGATAATTACATATATTTTAGCTTTAAAGTTGATGGTAGGATCTTGATGAACTCTCTTATAGTTTAAAGACTGAGAGAGTTGCCGATTGACCTCTTTCAAATACATATCAATGGGCCAGATTACACAGTTGCCCCCCTTGTCAGAGGGCTTAAAGACGACATCTTCAAGGCTATTAAGCTGTCGTATTGACTCAAATTCCTTCTGTGTAAGATTACCATGCCTCGTGTTTTTTTGAGGAATATCCACGATCTTCTTTCTGGCTATTTTAAAGAAGGTTTCAATAGCCGGACTTATTTGGAATGGAGGAACAAACGTTGATTTTAGTCCAAACTTTATCTTGGATTCTGGAGAAGGCAATGAAGTGCCCTCATTTTCTTCTACCAAGGAGACCATATCTGGTAGAGTATGCCAATCATGGGACGTTAAATCATCCTCTTTAGTGTAGAATTTTTTGAGGAGCAGTTTTCTGCAAAATAAAAAAAGATCCATGATGCAAATAAATGGGTCAAACAAAGGCGTATGTACAAATGACAGTCCCCTGGCAAGGACATCCTCCTGAGATATTGAAAGGTGATGGCGGGATAAATTGATGACCTTGGGGCCCTGTGTGTAACATTGGGGTGCAGATTGGTGTTTTTAATCCTTATTCTTGGCTCTCCATTGTGAAGAGGAATCTTAATCAGGTCTCAAGTATCAGTAGGTTTCTTATTTTCCAAAACAATATTTCCTATTTTGAAGGGACAAACTCGTGTTCTGTAAAGAACAGGTCTTTCTTTTTCTTTTAGTAGCAGTAGGTAACAGAGCAGCCCACAGAAGCTTTTGGCCCATTACTAAAAAGAAGGAAAGGACCACACAAAACCCCACACATTCATCACACACACTGCAGACCCCACACATCCATCAGACACCCTTTAGACCCCAAACATCCATCCGACACCTTTCAGACACCACACATCCACCAGACACCCTGCAGACCCCACACATCCATCACACATCTTGCAGACCCCACACATCCACCAGACACCCTGGAAACCCCACACATCCACCAGACACCCTGCAGACCCCACACATCCATCAGACACCCTGCAGACCCCACACATCGATCAGACACCCTGCAGACCCCACACATCCATCAGACCCACTGCAGACCCCACATATCCATCAGTCACCCTGCAAACCCCACACATCCATCAGATCTCCTGCAGACCCCACACATCCAGACACCCTGCAGACCCCACATATCCATCAATCACCCTGCAAACCCCACACATCCATCAGACCCACTGCAGACCCCACATATCCATCAGTCACCCTGCAAACCCCACACATCCATCAGACCCTACACATCCATCAGATACCCTGCAGACCCCACACATCCATCAGACCCCCTGCAGATCCCTAACATCCATCAGATACCCTGCAAACCCCACACATCCATCAGACCCACTGCAGACCCCACATATCCATCAGTCACCCTGCAAACCCCACACATCCATCAGATACCCTGCAGACCCCACACATCCATCAGACCCCCTGCAGATCCCTAACATCCATCAGATACCCTGCAGACCCCACACATCCATCAGACCCCACACATCCATCAGACACCCTGCAGACCCCACACATCCATCAGACCCCCTGCAGATCCCTAACATCCATCAGATACCCTGCAGACCCCACACATCCACCAGACCCCGTGCAGACCCCACACATCCATCAGACCCACTGCAGACCCCACACATCCATCAGTCACCCTGCAAACCCCACACATCCATCAGACACCCTGCAGACCCCACACATCCATCAGTCACCCTTCAGACCCAAAACATCCATCAGACTCCCTGCAAACCCCACACATCCATCAGACACCCTGCAGACCCCACACATCCAGACACCCTACAGGCCCCACACATCCATCAGCCCTCTGCAGTCCCCATACATCCATCAGACACCCAGCAGATCCCACACATCCATCAGACACCCTGCAAACCCAACACATCCATCAGACACCCTGCAAACCCCATACATCCATCAGACACCCTGCAAACTCCATACATTCATCAGACACCCTGCAAACCCCACACATCCATCAGACACCCTCTAAACGCCACATATCCATCAGACACCCTGCAGACCCCACACATCTATCAGACACCGTGCAGAACCCACACAACCACCAGACACTCTGCAGACACCACACATCCATCAGACACCCTGCAAAACCCACACATCCATCAGACACCCTGCAAAACCCACACATCCATCAGACACCCTGCAAAACCCACACATCCATCAGACACCCTGCAAACCCCACACATCTATCAGACACTCTGCAGACACCACACATCCATCAGGCACCATGCAGACCCCACACATCCATCAGACACTCTGCAGACACCGCACATGCATCATACATCCTTCAGACCCACACTTCCATCAGACACCCTGCAGACCCCACACATCCATCAGACACCCTTCAGAAAACACACATTCTGCATCCCTCCTACATTCAATTTACATTATTGTAAGTTTATTTAGCAGCTGGCAGCTTAGTCATGTTGCCTTTTACAACTAATGTTTTGGGGCAATATGGGCACGAGAAGCACAATTATTCTCCACACACCACAACAATCTGTCTTGTCAAGTCTCATGAACTAGAGGGAAATCTCACTCATTGGTAGAGCAGTCTCGGCAGCCTCATTTATCGGTAGAGCCGTTTAACTCATTGTGGCCCAGTCTTACTTATTGGAGGTTAGGTTCAATCATTGTGTTCCAGTCTTACTCATTGGAGGCTAGGTTGACTCATTGAGGGGCTGTTTTACTCATTGGAGTTTAGGTTGACTCATTGAGGGGCTGTCTTACTAATTAGAGGGTAGGTTCACTCATTGAGGGTCTGTCTTAATCATTGGAGGGTAGGTTCACTCATTGAGGAGCTGTATAACTCATTGGAAGTTAGGTTCACTCATTAAGGGTCTGTCTTACTCACTGAAGGTTAGGTTGACTCATTGACAGTCTGTCTTACTCATTGGAGTAGGCTCATTCATTGATGGGCTGTCTTACTCATTGGAAGGTGGGTTCACTCATTGAGGGGCTGTCTTACTCACTGGAGGTTATGTTGACTAATTGACAGTCTGTCTTACTCCTTGGAGTAGGTTCGCTCATTGAGGGGCTGTATTACTCATTGGAGGCTAGGATCACTCATTGAGGGTGTATCTTACTATTGGAGGGTAGGTTCACTCATTGAGGGGCTGTGACTCTTTGATAAAGTCCCATGTCGGGATGAAACGCGTCAGAGTGTTCCTGTCTGTGATGTTCAGCATTTTGTTTCAATAAAGCTGATTTTATATTCTAAAGCTTGGCGCAGTTCAAGGGAGCAGTGACTATCTACAACATTGACTTCACCTATATCTACACTGGATGGAGCATGCAGGGGCCACACTATTGCAGCAAGGAGATACTCATTTACTCTTCCAGCGCAAGCGGCGGCGCCACCCGTTTGAATCTTGGGACGCGCCGGAGCGCATTGCATGCTGGGATACAGCCGTCGTGCAGCCGATCCCTCAGCATTGAGACGGCGTCTTCACCATTGACGAGCACAGACCGGCTGCGGGGGTAGCGAGGACACCGGTAGGGTAAGGGCAGCAGTCTGGGTAATTCATTTTGAGCTTACAAATGGCGTGTCCGTGGACATGTCACTTTGTACCTCTAGCACTTGATCTGCATTCTAGCCCCCGTTTCGGTATTTAGTCCCTATACGCTACCCCTTTTATAATACTCATTACCTTAATACACTTACAGTGAGACCCCTTCCCTTGTGGACTTTGGCATTGGTTGCAGGTATTGCCAATTACCTACACATGGTTTTGTTAGCATCAGATTCATTGGGGTTTATTCCCCATTTTTTTCTTTACTCATTGGAGGTTAGGTTCACTCATTGAGGGTCTGTCTAACTCATTGGAGAGTAGGTTCACTCATTGAGTGGCTGTCTTACTCATTGGAGGGTAGGTTCACTCATTGGGGGGCTGTCTAACTCATTGGAGGTCAGGTACACTCATTGAGGGGCTGTCTTACTCATTGGAGGGTAGGTTCACACATTGAGGCGTTGTGTAACTCATTGGAGGTTAGGTTCACTCATTGCCGTGAGTCTTATTCATTGGAAGATAGGTTCACTCATTGAGGGTCTGTCTCACTCAGTAATGTGGAAGTCTCAATGCATAGTTATAAGAACATAGGGTTTATACTTAGAATCAATTTCTTTTGAAGTGACTGCTACTTTAAAACCTTCAGTGTTAAAGTGCTAAGCAACCCCTTGAAAGGTAATTTACTGCAAAGATGGTAATTTCACCTCTTGCACTGTAGCAGTTAAAAGCATTGGTTCATAAAATAATAGCAACCAGTGGGTTCAGCTGGTTACATCAATGTCTCTAAAATTGGAAGCTTTTAGAGCCATCAAACATAATGGAAAATACCTAAATGATCATCTTGGCTTTCTACCCAGCTATTCGTTATCCCCCTGATGTCCAGCTCTCTATGTACCACAATGTGTTCTACTCAAATTAATTTCATTCTGTTCAGATCAGCGGATTAACAGTGTCTAATGATAGCTCTTAGGCACACCATTTTAAAACCAAAGTAGTGTAGAGTAGGCTTGTCATTACAATAGATGAAGAGTAAAAGTATAATCGGAGTACCTGACCTTGTAATATTTGTGTACACAATGATACTGGCCGGCAGAACTGGCAGAAGTAGCACTGTATCTTACATTATTTTGAACTGGGAAATTCTATTTGGATTTAAAAGGGGAAATGAATTTCTCATCCATACGCTGTCACAGCATGACAAGGATAAACTCAGTGTAACGGTGCTATTGTCTACATTAATGTCTGGACACATCACTTTCCATAGTATTGTATACATAACTTAATATCACGCTTTCCATTGGATTCATTGATATCGTTGGCACAGTATTTCCTGATATATCCTATTACACAAGATGGCGCAATAGGCTACCTCTATATATCCATATGAGAATGTCCACATCTTCTAGTCCTTTCACATTGTATTGTGATGACAACCTTTTACCAGCAATTTCCAGGGCCTGGAACCCACTGCTCCTGTCATCTGGTGTAGGATCGTTGCCAGTTATAGATTTCATGGATATTATGGGGGCAGCAGTGTTCCCTTTTACATGAGGTTCTGTCCTGGGCTGTTCTTTTCACCGAGATAGAGTTGGCTCCTTTTCTCCGGGACAGACCCTTTAGCCTTTCTTCCATGGCAAAGAAGTCTACAGTGGACTTAAAGAAGTCCAGCAGAACACTGTGAGTCCACACTGTGTTAGACAGGTCATCTTTAATGAAGCCACAGTGACCACCATAATGGGTCAGCAACAGGAAGAAGTGGGGGTTAGTCTCAAACAGCTCAAAGGGCACAGTGTTATGCGGGTCCCCACGAATGGGGTCGTCTTGGCTGCAGATGCACAGGACTGGTATAGCCACTTCATCAATGTCTCTAAGTGGGTCATTTCTTTCCCAGTAGGAATCCCAGGTTAGGCCATTGGAAACTTTGGTATGACAAAACAAGGTCTCCTCTAGCTCCTTTAGGGTTCTGCTTCCAAAAAGTCTGTCAGTATTTATAATCTGTCCCAGTGCTGTAGCATACCTATATTTAAAAAAAAAAAAGAAGAAGAAGTGTCAGAGCCCATGTCTAGTGGTAATAATAAAAAAAAGTTGTCCTGTTTCAAATGGTACCAAACTGTTTGGCACTAATTTTAGTAAGGGTTATACAATATTTGTGATCTAGAAACCAAAAAAGCAGAGAATATTTATAAAAACATTTTTTTATCAAAAGTAGGTGGACATGTAGGTTTGTAAATGCAAACAGTGGAGGTACTCACAAAATGTAAACAAAAATAAAAGTGCAGGAATCCCTCGATATACGGAACAGATAACGTTCCCTAAAGTGTGTCCGTAAACCGCAATTCCGTATATCGAAGCCTATTTCCCATTGCCTTCCGTTTATATAACTGGAGATGCATTCCTACGGAAACAGATTCAGCCCCAAGACATAGTAACATCACACGTAAGAATGGCGCAAACCTTTTAAGCACACATTAATTCTGAAATCGATAATTGTATGCTAAAATATTAATAATAATTGTCAAAGTGAAGAGTGCGGGGAAACCCGTTCAATATGAAAAGTGCGTGCAAACAACCCACAGCAGTAGGAACGGTGCTAGGACAAACGACAGAACGTGCATTGTATGTTTCCTTTAAAAAAAAATGTAGAAATTCAAAATTGCGTAAATGTGAATGTAACATTCTATATATTGAATTTCTTCCCTAATTGATCAATTCCTTTGTAGCGAAATTCCGTATATCGAGTTGCCATAGATCAAGGGATGCCTGTATTAGTACAGTACTTCAAACACCCCAGTACCATCAAACTTTGAATACTAGTGGCCATACACGAGTACAATTGAAACGCAGTAAGGTGAGACGTCTGCTCAAAGTGTTAACCCTTTGCTGCTTTGCTATGCATTGCTGGCCTCTCTGGCGCTGAATGGGTTCAGAGTGCAGTCACACCTACCAACACATGTAATGCCTTTTCTAACATCAGTCTCATAATGTAAAATACATTTAATAGTCAGGAATGTATACAGTGTTTTTCAACCAGGGTTCCGCAGGTGTCCCTAAAGGGTTCCCTGCAATTTTCAGGTCATTTGAGAAGTGTACCAAATACAGAAGAATTTAACAATGCATCTGATCTAAGACACATTATTAGAGAGGGTTGGGGTTCCTTACAATGCATCTGATCTCAGACGCGCTATTAGAGAGGGTTGGGGTTCCTTACAATGCATCTGATCTCAGACGCTTTATTAGTTATTATTGGGGTTCTGCAGAATTTTACAGTATAATTATAGGGTTCCTTAACCAAAAAAAAGGTTGGAAACCAGTGAGCTTATACATAACCGAGGAAAGATGGTGCAGCAATTCCAGAAATGCTGTTCTCGGCTTTACTAATACAGTAGTAGTTATTTAAAATTATTATTCTACATCAAAACTGTTTTAGACCAAGTGTACAATTGGAATAGAAATGGAACATAAGGCAATTTTTGGAACCAAGTAAGCAAACCTAAACTTGTCATTGCAAATATTTTAATTTAACAATAATTTTAACAACAATGTATTCACTCAAAGCGGTTCTATTTTTATAATACTACTAGCTGAGAGCCCCGGCGTTGCCCGGGATGTTTGTGGTGTGGGGGTGGCATTTGGGTGGTTGGGTGAGGAGTGGTCCACGCGGCCCATGGCGGTGTGCGGTGGTACTGCTGCTGTGGCTGTACTGATGGTGATTGTATCGGGGTGCTGATTTGGGAGGGTTTGGTGTGTTGATGTGGGGATGCGGATGTGGGGGTGCTGATGTGGGTGTGGCAAGGTGCGAAGGTGCTGATGTGTGGGTGATGGTGTTGATGGAGGCTGGGAATGGCGGGGGGCCGAGGATACCGGTGTGCTGATGTGGTGGTGCTGGGGATAGTGTGTGTGTGTGTGTGTGTGTGTGTGTGTGTGTGTGTGTGTATATATATATATATATATATATATATATATATATATATATATAATGTGTGTGTGTATGTGTGCATACACGTGTTTGTGTGTGCATACACGTGTGTGCGTGTATATACATGTGCGTGTGTATACATGTGTGTGTATACACGTGTGTGTGTATACACGTGTGTGTGTGCGCACACGTTTGTGTGTGTGTACATGTGTGTGCGCGCACATGTGTGTGTGTACACGTGTGTGTGTGTACATGTGTGTGTGTGTATGTGTGTATACGTGTGTGTGTATACTTGTGTGCGTGTATACGTGTGTGCGTGTATACGTGTGTGTGTGTATACGTGTGTGTGTCTACGTGTGTGTGTCTACGTGTGTGTGTGTGTGTGTGTCTACGTGTGTGTGTGTGTATATATATATATATATATATATATATATATATATTGTGACAAACGGCTTACTCCGGGGCTCCGTCGTTTGTCCGGGACTGTTTAGAACACGGTCTTTTAGGGTAGGTTAAATGATGAGGCGTCACGTACTGTTCCTTTAAACGGGCTATGCCTGGTTTATTCAGTCCCAGGCACTGAGACTGCCACAGTGCATACAACAGAAAACAGATCAAAACAAAAGCTGCTCACCTGAGCGATAACTTAACTTAGATATCCCTGACTCAGGGTTGGAAGTGGCTTTTCCACTTCCAACATCAGAACACGGTACTTTTGCAGTCTTACACAAATGAACAGAAAGATTGAACCTGTTTGGGGAAGAGGCTTCTCCCCTCTGTAGTTCAGCAGCCTTCCAGCCTCCTGGCTCTTGTGGGGAGACCAGAGCAAACAGGAAATCAGTCTTTCATACCTGATTCCTAATTAGCATGACAGGTGACAGAAATCAGGCAGCAGACAAACTCTGGTCTGGATCTCTCATCCCTCAGTTCCAGCGCTTGCCAAACTGTGGGATGGAGTGTATGTATTATAAGGCTGCACTCCCATTCCAAACAGGATAGAAACTGTCTAGTATCCTGGGAGCCCTATATACGGAATTTATTACCATCCCCTGGTTTCTGTCACATATCCTCCCCCCCAGCTCAGACCTCGAGGGATGAGCGACCATGGATATTAGGGAGTGCATCCTTGACAACCCGTCAGCATTGCCATGTTTGTGCCCTGACCTGTGTTCCACAGAAAATTTAAAGGGTTGTAGGCTTAGGAACCACCTGGTCACTCTAGCATTCTTTTCCCTGTTTTGACACATCCAGGTAAGGGGTGCATGATCTGTGACCAACCGGAATTTTCTCCCCAACAGGTAGTATTTGAGCGTCTCTACAGCCCACTTTATTGCGAGACACTCTTTCTCTACTATGGAGTAATTTTTCTCCTGGGGATTTAGTTTCCTACTTAAATAAAGGATGGGGTGCTCCTCACCTTGAGACTCCTGGGAGAGTACCGCCCCCAGCCCTACCTCAGATGCGTCGGTTTGGACTACGAACTCTTTGGAGAAGTCAGGTGTGACCAACACTGGTTGGGCACAGAGAGCTTCTTTCAGGCTTCTAAAGGCCTGTTCGGTTTCGGGGGACCACTTTACCATTAGCGGTCCTCTTGCTTTTGTGAGATCAGTTAGTGGGGTTGCCTTAGTTGCAAAATTGGGAATAAACCTTCTATAGTACCCAATTAACCCCAAAAAGGTCCTTACTTGTTTTTTTGTAACTGGCCTTGGCCAATTTTGTATCGCCTCCACTTTGAGTGTTTGGGGTTTGAGTAAACCTCTGCCAATAGAATATCCCAGATACTTGGCCTCCTCCAGACCAATAGTGCATTTAGCGGGGTTAGCAGTTAGTCCAGCAGACCGGACTGCGTCAAGCACAGCTTGGACCTTTGGAAGGTGGGATTGCCAATCTTCACTATGGATTACCACATCATCCAGGTAGGCGGCAGCATACCGAGCATGTGGTTTTAAAATTTTATCCATCATTCTTTGGAATGTGGCGGGAGCTCCATGTAAGCCAAAAGGCAACACCTTATACTGAAAGAGGCCGTCTGGGGTTGAGAAGGCTGTCTTTTCTTTTGCCCTTTCTGTGAGGGGAACCTGCCTCCGGATATCGGGTGGCATAATCTAATATTACCAATATATGCTGATGTCCCCTAGCAGACTTTATTAGGGGTCCTACTAGATCCATAGCAATCCGGTCAAATGGTACCTCTATTATGGGAAGGGGTACCAATGGGCTGCGGTATGCCTTGAACGGGGCGGTGATCTGACATTCTGGGCATGAGGAACAATAATTCGTAATTTCTGCCAGAACCCCAGGCCAATAGAAGCTTCGGAGAACCTTTTCTTTTGTCTTTTCCACCCCTAGGTGTCCCCCCAATGGATGACTATGTGCGAGGTGTAATACTACGTTACGGAATGTCCGTGGTACCAACAATTGTTTAGTTGTAACTGATTTCCTTTTATCAACCCGATATACTAGGTCGTTCTCTACCTCGAAGTAGGGGTAAGCAAGTGACCTATCTGGTTGGCCAGGAGTACTATTCTGGTCCCGTATATTTCCCCTTGCTACCGCTAATGTGGGGTCCTCCCACTGGGCCTTCTTAAAACTCCCAGGACTGACCTCTAGGTCAGCGAGGGTCTTATCCGGTTCTGGGGTGGTAAGTGTCTGCTCAACATCTTGATTTGGGGTATTCCCTACCAAAGTAGTGATGGGGAAGGGAATTTTACAGCACTCCTCCTTTTCCCCCTTCTTATTTGGGCCCTCGTCAACCTCCATTTCTGAAAAAGGGAAAGGATTTGTTTCTTCTAATACTTCGTTATGGTCCGCTATTGAACTCTGGGCGCTATTCTGAGCGGGGGACCACATTTGTAGAAAATGGGGAAAGTTGGTCCCTATTAACACATCATGTGCCAGTTTGGGTACAATACCCACCTTGAAATCTAAAGAACCAAACTCTGTTTCAAAAAAAACATCAACAGTGGAATATTCATGATTATCCCCATGTATACAACAAATTGCCACTCTTTGTGAACTGTTTCCCTGTTTCTTCTTAATGGGCAAGAGGTATTCGGACACTAGTGTGACCATGCTCCCAGAGTCAAGAAGTGCCCGAACCCTCTTACCATTAACCTTTACAAATGCCCACAGATGGTTATTCAAGGGGTCCTCTGGGCTAGGGCCCATACATTGGGACAACAGCGAATAAGGTTCCACGCTGTTGCATTGCATGGGCTCATCATTTAGTGGGCAGATTTTTGCTGTGTGGCCCCTCTCATGACAATTTACACATTTAGGTACATAGTCTGTGTCCCACTTAGAGCCTTTTCCCGGCTCCCCATGTTGGCTATTGCCCTTAGTGTGCGAACCACTGTTGCTGGTGCTGCGTGAAGGTGGTCGCCGCTCTTCAGCGCCCCTTAACCCCGGTACCCTTTTACCGTCTCTGGAAGAGTCCTGGAACCTCGGGTAGTGGGGTTGCTCCACGACTGTGGGTTGCGGGTGCTCTTCTGCTGCATTGTACCTTTCTACGAGGGCCACAAGCTCATCCGCATTGTGGGGGTCACTCCGACTGACCCAACGGCGTAAGGCAGAGGGAAGTTTCCTCAAGAACTGGTCCATGACCAACCGTTCCACGATGTGGCTTGCTGAGTTGATCTCGGGTTGTAGCCACTTCCGGGCGAGGTGGATGAGGTCATACATCTGGCTTCGGGTGGCTTTATCCATCGTGAAGGACCATGCGTGAAACCTTTGGGCACGAACAGCCGTGGTTACGCCGAGGCGGGCGAGGATCTCGAACTTCAATTTTGCATAGACGTTAGCTTCGGCTGGCTCTAGATCAAAGTAAGCCTTCTGGGGTTCGCCGCTTAGGAAGGGTGCGATTAGACCAGCCCACTCAGCTTCTGGCCATCCCTCTCTCTGTGCCGTGCGTTCAAACGTGAGAAGATAGGCTTCCACATCATCCGAGGGTCCCATCTTCTGAAGGTAGTGGCTTGCCCTGGTCATTTTCGGAACTGGGGCTGCCGCTGCCAGTGGAAGGTTACTGATAGTCCCCCTCAGGATCTCGAGTTCCTGCTGTAAGCCCTGAGCGAACCGCTGTTGCTCCTCTCTCAGCAAGCGGTTTGTCTCTTGCTGGTTTGCATTCGCGTTTTGCAGGGCTTCATTCGTCTGTTGCTGGTTTGCATTCGCCTGTTGCTGGTTTGCATTCGCCTGTTGCTGGTTTGCATTAATCTCTTGCTGGGCTATTAGCAGCTGTTGCTGGGCTGCATTCGTCTGCTGCTGGTTTGCATTAGTTTCTTGCTGGGCTATTAACAGCTGTTGCTGGGTTTCATTCGCGTCTTTCTGGGCAGCGACATTGCGTACCAGCGCACCCACCACGTCTTCCATCTTGTTTGCAGAGGATGAAAAAAAACTTTTTTTTTTTTTTTCTTTCAAAGTTCTTCAACCCGCAGACCCCCTAGTGCTCTGCCCGCATTCTCCACCATATGTGACAAACGGCTTACTCCGTGGCTCCGTCGTTTGTCCGGGACTGTTTAGAACACGGTCTTTTAGGGTAGGTTAAATGATGAGGCGTCACGTACTGTTCCTTTAAACAGGCTATGCCTGGTTTATTCAGTCCCAGGCACTGAGACTGCCACAGTGCATACAACAGAAAACAGATCAAAACAAAAGCTGCTCACCTGAGCGATAACTTAACTTAGATATCCCTGACTCAGGGTTGGAAGTGGCTTTTCCACTTCCAACATCAGAACACGGTACTTTTGCAGTCTTACACAAATGAACAGAAAGATTGAACCTGTTTGGGGAAGAGGCTTCTCCCCTCTGTAGTTCAGCAGCCTTCCAGCCTCCTGGCTCTTGTGGGGACACCAGAGCAAACAGGAAATCAGTCTTTCATACCTGATTCCTAATTAGCATGACAGGTGACAGAAATCAGGCAGCAGACAAACTCTGGTCTGGATCTCTCATCCCTCAGTTCCAGCGCTTGCCAAACTGTGGGATGGAGTGTATGTATTATAAGGCTGCACTCCCAGGCCAAACAGGATAGAAACTGTCTAGTATCCTGGGAGCCCTATATACGGAATTTATTACCATCCCCTGGTTTCTGTCACAATATATATAATGTGTGTGTGCGTGTGTGCATACACGTGTGTGTGTGTGTATACACATGTGTGTATACACGTGTGTGTATACACGTGTGTGTGTGTGTGTGTACACGTGTGTGTATGTATGTATACGTGTGTGTGTGTATACGTATGTATGTGTATACATGTGTGTGTGTGTCTACGTGTGTGTGTGTCTATGTGTGTGTGTGTCTACGTGTGTGTGTGTCTACATATGTGTGTGTGTGTGTGTCTACATGTGTGTGTGTGTGTGTGTGTGTGTATGTGTGTGTGTCTAAGTGTGTGTGAGTATGTGTGTACGTGTGTGTACATGTGTGTGTGTGTGTGTGTCTACGTGTGTGTGTCTACATGTGTGTGTGTGTCTACATATGTGTGTGTGTGTCTACATATGTGTGTGTGTGTCTACATATGTGTGTGTGTCTACATATGTGTGTGTGTGTGTGTGTGTATGTGTGTGTCTACGTGTGTGTGTGTGTGTGTGTGTGTGTGTGTGTGTGTGTGTGTGTGTGTGTGTATGTGTGTGTCTAAGTGTGTGTCTGTGTGTGTGTCTACATGTGTGTCTACATGTGTGTGTGTGTCTACGTATGTGTGTGTGTCTACGTATGTGTGTGTGTGTCTACATGTGTGTGTGTCTACATATGTGTGAGTCTACATATGTGTGTGTGTGTGTGTGTGTGTGTGTGTCTAAATGTGTGTGTGTGTGTATGTGTATGTGTGTGTGTGTGTGTCTACATGTGTGTGTGTCTACATGTGTGTGTGTGTCTACATGTGTGTGTGTGTGTGTGTGTGTGTGTGTCTACATGTGTGTGTGTGTCTACATTTGTGTGTCTGTCTACATGTGTGTGTGTGTCTACATGTGTGTGTGTGTCTACATGTGTGTGTGTCTACATGTGTGTGTATATGTGTGTGTTGGAGGAGGGACGGAGGGATGAGGCCGGAGAGGAGGAAATGTGTGTGGGGGGGAGCTGCTTACCTTACAGCATACAGCCGGCAGCAGCTTCCTCCTGCAGCCCGGGGGAGTCGCACCCCAGCTCAAGTCATCTGCTAGGGAGGGGCGGGGATCGGACGGGAGCCGGATGGAGAGCACAGAGGGCATATGGAGGGAGAGAGGGGGGGGGAGCTGCACGGAGAGCACAGAGGGCATGTGGAGGGAGAGAGGGGGGGCGCTGCATGGAGAGCTGAGCCCGGAGAGCTGCAGAAGGCATGTGGGGGGTCCCTCCTGCAGGTGAGGCAACGGCGCCGAGGAGCGGGCGCCTCTGCTCGTGGGTAGTGTTGCTGCAGGCGCCAGGGGAGGCTGGGGTTTGCTGTGAGGGGGAGTCGGGAGAGGTGAGGCGGTGGCACCGAGGAGCGTGCGCGCCGATGCCCGTGGGTAGCGGTGTCAGTGGCTGGTGAGTGTGACCAATGAGAGGTGTGCGGGGGCGGGCGGGCCAAGGGAGCAATCTGATTGTCCGGAGGCTGAGTGACAGACCGACGGACCAATCAGATTGCCTCTAGATATGGACATACAATGGTTTCAAAAATATAGATATAGATCAAATCAACCAATGAAGAGAGGTCTTCAGATTCAGAAAAGGAAAGGGGTCATGCATCAACATTTCTTTGATGCAAACCTGATGCAACTCTTCAGGCGAAGTAAATATTGCACCAGGTGTATCAAATGAGAAAAAGAAACAATGGAAGAATTAGGGGGGGTGGGGGGGTTATATATCAATCTCTGTGATGCAAAACCTGGATAAAACATCTGCACCCAATTTACCATCACCAAAAATATATATTCCATAGGCCTGGACTCCTAGGTACCTTCACTCACCAGGCCCAGGACACCAAGTCTTGTTGTGCCCTCCTTCTCCATGGCCCTGGGTTGAGCAATGCAAAACAAATGTGTGGCTGAACTCTCACACTGTGACTGAGGTTAAAAGGGAAGGAAGAGAAAGGATTCAGAGGCTAATAATTTCAAAGAGGATGAGCTGGTGCGGGAGATGTTCTGGATCCAGATTGTGCCATTCTACATCTCGGGACAGTGAGCTAATCAGAGTGAACAGTCGTTTCAATCAGGGAGGGGTGGGTGTAAGATATGAAAACATTTATTGGTTAAACAAAAGCTGAAGTGCTAAGAATAAAACCCTTCAACATTTACAAAGGTCTTGAGTGTCATACTCCGAAGAGCATTTATAATTTGTTATATCACTGTATATCAGGAAGAATGAGCAATAAACAGTCCAAAAAATACCAAGACACTCAATAAATGTTCAACTGAATTTAAGAAATAAGATGTAACATCACAAAGTTCCCTACAGGTCGAGGAAGAAATGTAGAAAGAAAAAAATATATACAGTATGAAAAATTAACTATTACTATATCACAGAATATACAGTACATGCCGCTGTTATCAGAAGATACAGGGTTTATTACTACCTGAGGGGGAGGGGGGGAGGTTATCAGGCAGAAGTTCTACAATATAAAGTGATTGGGACTGAATGATAAACCAGTTCTTCGCCTGCATGTTGTACTTGAGGCGGTTCTTAGCACATGTGGATATACTGTATGTAGATTCACAATAACTGCAGCACCGCTACGGTACTGGTCTTGGGGAGCAGCACCATTCTATTTATATATTAATATTTGTTGTTGAGCCTTTTATAGGATCAGCAGGAAACTTCCTCAGTGAAGTGGTTTTACATGATCTCTCCAGACCATAAAAAGTCTCAGTCGAAGAGGAGATCGTTTGTAGCTGCAACTGCTCGCGCAGTACAACATCTCTGGGAAAGTTTTCTGAGCATGGGAATCATGTGCCGAACGTTGTATATTGCAGCAATCTACAGCACGTCTGTGTTTCTATAGTGCCAATCCCATCACGCGCTTTCACGGTTGCCCTTTTTTACGCATGCAGCCACCTCTGCGGTGAAATCTTGGTAATAACACATTCTGCAGCAGTTTTAAAAAAAAGCAACGTGGGATTATCAAGCATTTCCACGTGAAAGTGAGTTACTTGGCTGCAAACTGGAGCAGCATCAGAGAGACTCATAAATAGTTTATTCTCTGAAGCAGGGATCAAGCCCACACCCTTGTACAGTACAGATGCAGCGGCCGTTATTCGAACAAATCACGGAGCCGTTTTCGTGTGCGCTGTTGTACTCCACGTGGCATTAACAAGGCCAGTCGCCTCAGGCACACGTGATTATCGCGGTTGCTTAGTTGGAATTTCATGGATTCTGTTTCTTTGTGTGCAATGAAATGCAATGAAATGAATGAATTGTAATGTGTACAGTACTGTGCTACTGTGTCAATTTCAGGTGTTTAAAAACCAGAACACTAAAATGCCATTTTCTGCACTCGCGTCTTAAGGAAGTAAGGTTGGAATAAATCACGCGCCATGACATGGGTATTCCGGGGTATACACCGCGTGAAGTGTTCGAATAACGGCCGCTGCATCTGTATGTGCAAGAACAAAAGTGCCACACCCACGCTGTCCTGCAAGTCACACTGCTATTACCTGCTCAGATGCAGCTTCTGGTAGAACAGAAGTATTGTCCGCCACAGCCAAGGGCAGCCGGCTTCGAACCAGTCTTGCAGGCGGAACAGCGGGGAGATGCAGCCTGCTGCCGTGATGTAGCTGGAAGAGCCACATTCTCCGAGGTAGGACAGGAGAAGCCCAGAGCCGGTGCCTTCGCCTGCAGCAAAGAGCCGAGAGGAGGGCTGGCAGTGGCGGATATAGCGAACGGCTTCCCGGAGGTCGTTGGGGTCCCCGTAAGACTGCAGCTTGGCTGTGCTGAGAGGGCAACCGTTTTGGCAACGGCGATTAAAGATCACAGCTTGGTAGCCATGAAGAAGGGCCAAGTGGCACATCTGGAAATAGGCAAATGAATAACATGCATGATGCATTTCGTATTGTTCTCTTCAGAATTGTGAAACATTCAGAGTGTAAATGCCGTCCAGGATAACAGTAGCGTTAGAGGGAAGATTGAAAAAAGGGACTCGAGGGTATACATGTATCTTATTGGGGAAATAATCCATCAGATAAAACTGAATGGCATTGCAACAAATGGTGTTAATGGTGCTAAATAAGACTGCACAGGCCTGAAATAGTACTATTTGCAATTACAGAATGGAGCAGGGGTAGCCATCCCTAGTGCTCAAGGGTCACCAACAGGTCAGGTTTTCAGTATATCCCTGCTTCAGCACAGGTTGCTCCACCATTATGATTCAGCCACTGATTGAGTCACCTGTGCTGAAGCAGGGATATCCTGAAAACCTGACCTGTTGGTGGCCCTTGAGCACTGGAGGTGGCCACCCATCCATGGTATAGACGAATAAATCCTTGGGTGGTTTAACCCGTTAGTGTAGTCTAATCCCGAGGATGAACAAGGGGGTTAAGGCAGTTTCCCCTGCTCAAACAGTAACATAATACAGCAAAGTTCATGTTAGGACAAAACATTACCCACTAATTAAAAGCAATTAGCATATTGTGCAATGAAGACAGTCTTCCCCCCTGCACTTTCTTGTTTGGGAAAAGTAACCTGAGAAAGGATTTGGGTGTTGTTTGTCTCCAACGTAAATCTGTGGTCCTAAAATTACTTATTAATAATAATAATAGTAATAACAACAACAAATAAATAATGTTCTTGGGGTTTCTGCTCTCTAAATGAAGGCTCTGACAACTTGGCTCTGAAAGCTTGTTTAGTCCTTTTGTGACCGCATTGTCTCTTTATGACAATAACCCAAATCAGTCGCCACATTTCCAGTTATTGTCACATAGGAAAGTCTACACATCCACATTATGCATTGTGCACAGGACTCAGGAGCAGAATGGGTGGTTACTATTGTGACAGGATGACTCTAAACAGGATACATTCGTAAAGGAGAAGGGTACAGTATTGTTCCAGCAACAACGGTGCACTGATTGCCATATACATAGTGGAATGATAAAGGTGGCAGCAATGCAATCTCTAACCCAAAGAGCATACAATCACATTTTGGAAAGCCGGGCATAGGATGGATAAAGTGACTTGACACCGTCATAACAAGCAATACATGTCTTAAAGAGGTTAGCTCACACAATGTGAATAATTATGTGAAGTACAAACCTATATTAAGCTCTTGTACAAGCCTCTCTGAATTTAAAACTCCTTAAACTGTGTAGTCTGGAATCTAATCAGAATTCATACAGTATAACTATTATTATTGTCTTACTAAAAATAAACGTGCAAAGTACCACTTAGGAACACTAATTATTATAATTAGTGCAACTAATGATTGACCCTCTTTACTGCCAGAATGACCTGCAATCACCCAGCAGCTGAAGTTAACATACTTCCAATATAACTGGCCCACTCGCAGTGTAACTCTAAATTCAGAAACAAACCTAGAAAAGAAGGAAGAATTTCTCACATCCAGACATATCTTTGGTTGAGGTTTAGCAGTCCCATGAGTTTGAGTCTCATCATGACATACAGAAGTATGAACTTTCAATTGTATTAAATTCCAGTTCTGCACTTACTGCTTAATAATGTCATCACCATCACCATCATCATCATCATCATCATCATCATCATCATCATCATCATCAATAATAAAATATTTTACAATTATCACCCAGAATACTGATAAAAATGTATTACAAGTCCTAATATTGCTAACACTGATAGTATTGGACGGCAATATTCAGAATAACAAGTGCTCTCTATATAAATGCTGACACTATGCTATGTTTTCTTCCTACTACTGTATGTTAACAGCAGTCAATAATACTGCTAATAATTGATCACAACAATACTGAAAATACTGTAATAGAAAATGCTATTGATAACAGCATTGATTCGCCTTCTGATAAATAATACATAAATGTTCTATTCATCTTAACTTGAAAGATTCCCAATAACTGCACAACTCTGTCATCTATCGCCCTCTCAATACTTAGCTTATGGTCTAAATTACCTTGCTGGTGTTCCTGGTGATCTTGCCAAATGAGTTTGGGATGACCAGTAAGATGGGCACGGTGGAGTTACTAGAGTCCCTCCTTCTCCTCTGATGCTGCCCGGGCTTCACAGCCCAATCCAGAGCCACAAGCCCGTCATCGCTCAGCTGCAGGTACTCTCTTACAAAATGAACCCCTCTGTCCACCGGACCCAGGATACCCATCAAGGTCTGCAGGGTAGGGAAGGTCCTCCATAGCCACTTGACATTGGAAAACCCATTGAATGTCCGGCAATGTCTCACCAGGTAGTTGGCCAAAGCAGAAGGCTTGTAGATCAACTTACACCCTTGCAGACCATCCACACTCTTTGCAGAGACAGTTGCCCAGAAACTATTGCTGAACCACATCTTACATGACCAGAGGAGCAAGAGAAGAAGAGTGCCCAAGCAGGCAGCCCATTGTAGCATCTCAGTGGCAGGCACTGCAAGGACCTTGTTGGTGAACTAAACCCAGCAAAGACAAATGAGAACAGTGAGATGTCAGAAAGTCTGCAGACGTGCAGGTGCTTCAAGCATTGTGGTAGCTGGGAGAAGACAGAAGGAAGTGTTCAGAGCAGATCACACATCCTTCTCTGGCTGCGCGGAGAGAGAGGCTGCACAAAACTGAGCATGCTTTGCTATCAGAGACCGAATCTCACCAGACTAAAGGCTGTTTGCCACAAGTGGGCGGAGAAGGGAAGCTTTCTTGACACACACAAATTGTGATGATCACTCCCCTGTACAGAGAGGGAGAGAAAGGGGAGAGAGAGGGAGAGAGAGGGAGAGAAAGGGGAGAGAGGGAGAGAGGGAGAGAGGGGGGGAGAAGGGGAGAGAGGGGGGGGGGGGGAGAGGGAGAGAGGGAGAGAGAACGATTGCTTACGTCAAGATGCTTGACACTCCCGAGTATGAGACTTTCTAAACCTGTAGGCGATCTCCGCAAGGGCAATGAGTGAGGTAAGTGCCCCTCTCTGTGCAATAGAAGCGAGGGAGCTACTGCAGGACATGGGAAGTGAAGGGCGTCCTGCAGTGGGATAGGAAGCAGAGGTATGCATGTTCTCCTCCTACGGTAGTTACTGGGGCTGAGCCATGTGGAATGGTTACAGAAGGTGAGATATGGTACATTATTAGGGCAGGGCTGTAACAGGTGGGTGAATAATTATTGGCACTACTGTAATATAATAGGCAAGTTCCCTCTTGTGTAGTATAGCTAGCATAGTGAGAACATGCTAATTAAGTGTCCTTCTGTAGAACGGAAGCGGCAGGGAGCAGTGGTACTGTATGTCCCTCACTAAGATAGTTAGAAGAGGCAGGGAGCAGTGGTACTGTATATCCCTCACTAAGATAGTTAGAAGAGGCAGGGAGCAGTGGATTCTGTATATCCCTCACTAAGATAGTTAGAAGAGGCAGGGAGCAGTGGATACTGTATATCCCTCACTAAGATAGTTAGAAGAGGCAGGGAGCAGTGGATACTGTATATCCCTCACTAAGATAGTTAGAAGAGGCAGGGAGCAGTGGTACTGTATGTCCCTCACTAAGATAGTTAGAAGAGGCAGGGAGCAGTGGATACTGTATATCCCTCACTAAGATAGTTAGAAGAGGCAGGGAGCAGTGGTACTGTATGTCCCTCACTAAGATAGTTAGAAGAGGCAGGGAGCAGTGGATACTGTATATCCCTCACTAAGATAGTTAGAAGAGGCAGGGAGCAGTGGTACTGTATGTCCCTCACTAAGATAGTTAGAAGAGGCAGGGAGCAGTGGATACTGTATATCCCTCACTAAGATAGTTAGAAGAGGCAGGGAGCAGTGGATACTGTATATCCCTCACTAAGATAGTTAGAAGAGGCAGGGAGCAGTGGATACTGTATGTCCCTCACTAAGATAGTTAGAAGAGGCAGGGAGCAGTGGTACTGTATATCCCTCACTAAGAAAGTTAGAAGAGGCAGGGAGCAGTGGTACTGTATGTCCCTCACTAAGATAGTTAGACGAGGCAGGATAAATTACAGTAAGTGATTTATTCCGTTGAATGAGCAGAGAATGGCTGATAAGAAGTTCATTATTTTCCATACCCTTGTGGCAGCTAAAGGGGAATTCAAACACCTTTTCTTATTTAGTCATTGTATAAGGATTTAATATATATACACACACACACACACACACACACACACACACACACACACACACACACACACACACACACACACACACACACACACACACACACCTGTATGCTCATCTGCATGTCTTAGGCAGGTCACACAGCATACAGCACTTCCACTGCAGCAAGGGATTCTGGGAAATGACATGCAAATGAGCACACAGTGTCACTTTTTGCCTCAATAACCATTTTTAACATGGTTCCCTATAGGCTTAAGCTTGCTGCATGGTCACAGCTTTGAGCACAGCCAGGTTTAAGGTGCATACCCAGAAAACCACCCACAGACAGCTGTTTCGACCTTGATGGGTCTCATCAGTGTGGGGTTGATTTTACTGGGAATGCAAGAGAGGCTATGGGATAGGCTAAACCATAATACTGAGTTAAGTTATGGTGAGTAAAAAAAGTGACAAAAACCCTCCACAGGAAAGCAAATATGCAAATATAACTGTATGCTCATCTGCATGTCTTAGGCAGGTCTGCAACCCCGCCTTTCCCCATTATCACCCAGCATACAGCACTTCCACTGCAGCAAGGGATTCTGGGAAATGACATGCAAATGAGCACACAGTGTCACTTTTTGCCTCAATAACCATTTTTAACATGGTTCCCTATAGGCTTAAGCTTGCTGCATGGTCACAGCTTTGAGCACAGCCAGGGTTAAGGTGCATACCCAGAAAACCACCCACAGACAGCTGTTTCGACCTTGATGGGTCTCATCAGTGTGGGGTTGATTTTACTGGGAATGCAAGAGAGGCTATGGGATAGGCTAAACCATAATACTGAGTTAAGTTATGGTGAGTAAAAAAAGTGACAAAAACCCTCCACAGGAAAACAAATATGTATATGTGTGTGTGTGTGTGTGTGTGTGTGTGTGTGTGTGTGTGTGTATATATATATATATATATATATATATATATATACTGTATATATATATATATATATATATATATATATATATATATATATATATATATATATATATACAGTGCTCGACAAACCCGGTCGCCCACTCGCCAGGTGCGAACGGAAATTGGCCCGTGGCCAGCTACTTTTCCCCCCTGCTCTGCGCAAATTTTAAAAAAATTAAAAAAAAAAAATAACAAAAAAAATATCCTCCTGGCTGATTGGCCAATTGGTCGTGACGCGGAATGGAGCCCTTCTCTGCAGGGGTAATGGCTTCTCCTCGCGCGCGCGGTCCGTCTCCGTCTCCTGCCCGCGCTTCCCTCCTCATCCCCTCCAGTCTCCGCTCCTGTCGGGCAAGAGATGACAGCAGGGGATTTCTCCCCCCATCTCCCCTGCCCCGCTTGCCCTCCGGTTCTGCTCCTGTCCCTGTGGCTGCTCGCGCGGGGCAGGAGATGACAGTGGGCGATGTTCCCCCGTCCCGGTTGCCCTACGGTCCCCGCTTTCCCCCAGTGCCAGTGGCTGCTCCCGATGCCAGCAGGGGTGTTCCCCTCGGTCCCCGTGGCTGTCTCCGCTTCCCCACCCCCCCACAAATTTAAAAAAATAAATAAATAACAAAACAAAATATTTTCCTGGCTGATTGGCCGTGACGCGGTCGTGACGCGGAATGGAGCCCTTCTCTGCAGGGGTAAGTAATGGCTGCTCCTCGCGTGCGCGGTCCCTGTCTCCTGCTCGCGCTTCCCTTCTCATCCCCTCAGTCTCCGCTCCTGTCCCCGTGGCTGCTCGCGCGGGGCAGGAGATGACGGCAGGGGATTTCCCCCCCACCCACTCCCCGGTCCCGCTTGCCCTCCGGTTCCACTCCTGTCCCCGTGGCTGCTCGCGTGGGGCAGGAGATGACAGCGGGGAATGTTCCCCCCCCCAAACCTGCTTCCCCTTTGGTCTCCGCTCCTGTCCCCGTGGCTGCTCGCGCGGGGCAGGGGATTTCCCCCCCCTGTCCCGCTTGCCCTCCGGTTCCACAGAGTGTGTGTGTAAGAGAGTGTGTGTGTGTATGTATGAGAGAGAGTGGTGTGTGTGTGTGTGTGTGTGTGTGTGTGTGTGTGTGTGTGTGTGTAAGAGAGAGAACGTGTAGGACACCAAAGGTACCCCCCACCCCACCCAGTCAGTCATCCCCCCACCCCACCCAGTCAGTCATCCCCCCACCCCACCCAGTCATCACCCCACCCAGTCAGTCATCCCCCCACCCCACTCAGTCAGTCATCCCCCCATCCCACCCAGTCAGTCATCCCCCCATCCCACCCAGTCATCCCCCCATCCCACCCAGTCAGTCATCCCCCCACCCCACCCAGTCAGTCATACTCCCCCCCACCCAGTCAGTCATACTCCCCCCCACCCAGTCAGTCATACCCCCCCAGTCAGTCATACCCCCCCACCCAGTAAGTCATACCCCCCCCCACCCAGTCAGTCATACCCCCCCCCACCCAGTCAGTCATACCCCCCACCCAGTCAGTCATACCCCCCACCCAGTCAGTCATACCCCCCACCCAGTCAGTCATAACCCCCCCACCCAGTCATCACCCCACCCAGTCAGTCATCCCCCCACCCAGTCAGTCATCCCCCCACCCCACTCAGTCAGTCATCCCCCCATCCCACCCAGTCAGTCATCCCCCCATCCCACCCAGTCATCCCCCCATCCCACCCAGTCAGTCATCCCCCCACCCCACCCAGTCAGTCATACTCCCCCCCACCCAGTCAGTCATACTCCCCCCCACCCAGTCAGTCATACCCCCCCAGTCAGTCATACCCCCCCACCCAGTAAGTCATACCCCCCCCACCCAGTCAGTCATACCCCCTCAGTCAGTCATACCCCCCACCCAGTCAGTCATACCCCCCCACCCAGTCAGTCATACCCCCCCAACCAGTCAGTCATAACCCCCCCCACCCAGTCAGTCATACCCCCCACCCAGTCAGTCATACCCCGCCCACCCAGTCAATCATACCCCCCCCCACCAAGTCAAACATACCCCCCCACCCAGTTAGTCATACCCCCCCAGTCAGTCATACCCCCCCACCCAGTAAGTCATACCCCCCCACCCAGTCAGTCATACCCCCTCAGTCAGTCATACCCCCCACCCAGTCAGTCATACCCCCCACCCAGTCAGTCATACCCCCCCACCCAGTCAGTCATACCCCCCCACCCAGTCAGTCATAACCCCCCCACCCAGTCAGTCATACCCCCCACCCAGTCATACCCCCCCACCCAGTCAATCATACCCCCCCCCACCAAGTCAAACATACCCCCCCACCCAGTCAGTCATAACCCCCCCCACCCAGTCAGTCATAACCCCCCCCACCCAGTCAGTCATACCCCCACCCAGTCATACCCCCCCACCCAGTCAATCATACCCCCCCCACCAAGTCAAACATACCCCCCCACCCAGTCAGTCATAACCCCCCCCACCCAGTCAGTCATAACCCCCCCACCCAGTCAGTCAGTCATACCCCCCCACCCAGTCAGTCACCCCCCACCCAGTCAGTCATCCCACCCCCCTGCCCAGTCACCCCACCCAGTCAGACAGTCAGTAATCCCCACCCAGTCAGTCAGTAATCCCCACCCAATCACCCACCCAGTCACCCCACCCAATCACCCACCCAGTCACCCCACCCAATCACCCACCCAGTCACCCCATCACCCCACCCAGTCACCCCATCACCCCACCCAGTCACCCCATCACCCCACCCAGTCTCCCATCACCCCACCCAGTCACCCCATCCCCCCACAGTCACCCTCTCTCCGTCTCTCACCCTCTCTCTCTCCCTCTGTCTCTCCCTCTCTCTCTCCCTCTCACCCTCTCTCTCACCCTCTCTCCGTCTCTCTCTCACCCTCTCTCGGTCTCTCTCTCACCCTCTCTCCGTCCTCTCTCACCCTCTCTCCGTCTCTCTCTCACCCTCTCTCCGTCTCTCTCTCACCCTCTCTCCGTCTCTCTCTCACCCTCTCTCCGTCTCTCTCTCACCCTCTCTCCGTCTCTCTCTCACCCTCTCTCCGTCTCTCTCTCACCCTCTCTCCGTCTCTCTCTCACCCTCTCTCCGTCTCTCTCTCACCCTCTCTCTCTCTCTCTGTCTCACCCTCTCTCTGTCTCACCCTCTCTCTGTCTCGCCCTCTCTCTGTCTCACCCTCTCTCTGTCTCACCCTCTCTCTGTCTCACAATCTGGATCTGGATATTTTATTTACCCTGTATATCTTAACTGCCTATACTACACCGAAATAACCTATACTGCTTTCTTCCAGATCTGACTCAAGCTTCACACAGAAGACATTGGAATCCCCCGTAACCCAGAAGACAGGTAGGGAACACATCCCCTCCAATGTATAACATTGTGGGAATGAGGTACCTGGACATTGAGGGTCTGCGGATCAGGTAAGATCCCAGGTGGGATTGCTGCTTTAAACATTCTGAAGCGGGGGCATCCAGGCACTAGTTAAGGGGTGCAGGAAACTAGTCATTCACATCTGGCTTTTTTTTCTAGATTCGACATTTATACACACACATACACACACACAAAACAAGGACTAATTGTAGTATAATGTAATACAATAAATAAACTTATGTCAAAAACGAATGTTCTTACTAGAAATGTATTAAATTTATTTCATTTATGGTTTTTTTTAAATGCGGGGCTGGGGGCGGGATTAGAGGCGGGGTTGGGGGCGGGACTAGAGGCGGGACTAGGTGGCGAGTAGATTTTTTGGTTCGGCGAGTAGATTTTTGGGTGATTTGTCAAGCACTGTATATATATATATATATATATATCCATCCATTTAGGCAAACATCCAGCACATGTCATATATCAAATTACAGAAATCATACTAAAACCATAAATAAATAAATAAATAGAATACAAAAGCATGGTAATAAAATGTGAAAAGTAGAGAACAATATTTCAGATGCAATAACTATTGAAATAATAAAACCTTAATACAAAAAAAGAAAAACAAGCACCCTGATCCTTGCTGGTTACATAGTGGGACAGTCTGGCCTTATTAAGCATGGTTTGAAGCTGCTTTTCCAGACTGGAGAAGCTATTACTCCTATTCTTTTGAATGGGGCTGCAGAATCCATGTGCACCACTAGCTTCACAGCATCATTACTAGGGGCCTGTGGTCTTAAGCTGAGAATATGTAAAAACTAACCAACTAACTAGTATTCCTTTTTATATTTAGGGACATTTTTATTAAGCAGTGCTATTTCCTAAGACACCTCCCGGCGCCAGAAGACACCTTAAAGCCTATTCACGTGAAAATAATAAATGAGAGTGAAAGCAGCGGTCGCACTGCTGTAAAATGTTTTGGTGGGTATATATTTTTTTAATTACCTGCACCATGACCTCCCTCAGAGACCATCTGGGGGGTCCTTTAAAGAAAATCCTCAATCCCCCAACCTGTGGGAACCCCCACTAGAGAGTTGCAACGTCACCAAGAGAGGATGTGACAATTTTCTGTTGGTGACCCTGGCTGCAATCCATGTATGTCTTTTTTTAAAGCAAACAACAAAAATGCTAAAGTCAATTTTACCTGCAACTGGGACGGGGGTTTCTGGAGCTGGGGGCATCTGCTGGTTAAACTCTGCAAAATACCCTCCTCTAACATTAAAAAAATAATAATAATAATTTGGGGTGAATTGCTGCTGAGCATTATTGTATTTTGTGTGTTTGCTTTGTAACATTGTAACAAGTCTTTCTCTAAGTCTTTATTAAACTTTGGTAAAATAGTCCGACATTTTCCTCATTGTCTTTCCACTTTATCAAACACCTTTTGCAAAGACAAACACGCACAGGAACATTTAATCAGAATATGCCCTCGCAGGGCTTCAAATTGTCAGATCGCTCATTAACTTTGCAATAAATTAGCTTTGTGGTACAGCAGGAACAAGAACATGAATAGGTGTTTCGATATGTAGCAGGAACATTAGAAATAGTTCACATCAAAGGCAGAATCGCAGGTCTGTGACAGCACTGCAGTTATGCACACATTTTACATGTGAAAGTTGTATTACACTGGGCTTTAAAATAATGCCCATAGCCTTGTATTACACTTCAAGCCGCACGGCAGTTTTAGGCCCAGATTCAGTAAGGGGCGCTAAGCTTTAACATGTCTTAACTTCCATTCAATTGATTGAGACTTAAAGTGAAAACTTAGCACCCCTTGTGTATCTGGTTCTGAATAGGGAACAAGATGCCAGCACCCTAAGCAAATAAAAAATGAATTGATATCTAAACTACACTAAATAATTCATCTTAAAGTAACGAAATGCGTCAAAAACAGCATGTGTCTATTCTATATTAGTGATCAAACCTCTCCTAAAAGTTTCAAAATCACTCAAACGAGTTTCTTGTTGATGTTTAAAAACGGTTACCCCACAAAAGAGTGCCGACAACAGCTATTCACTTTTTAATATCATTACATCATTCTCTTTACTATTCTGTTATTCTAAAAAAAAAAAAAAAAAAATATTCAACAAGTGAAATGCTTTCTTTGTAATCTTAAATAATGAAGAGGTGTGTCAAATTATTGCCTCACCAACTAATGTACCCTTCATTTTCTTTAATCCCTCTAAACCTTAAGCTCTGTGAAAGAAGTATACTTACTTTCCTTAGGAGCGTCACTTCTTGGAATAAGTAGTGATTGGCAAATCTATGATGGATGTACGTACATTAAGGCAAATATGTTATATATTTTTTATGTTTGATGTTATCTTATTGTTATAGGTCACCTGCGTTTATGTTTAAACCAGTTTGCAGATACTTAGAAACATGGGTAAAATCATGTAAAAACTTGGGAGTTTTAGTGAGAATGGCACATGGAATATTTTGTGCTTGGGATCTAAAAAAAAAATGTAAAAATGTGAAATATTATAGTTTTTGTTTCCTGTTCCAAAGAAAAAAGCTAAATACACTTATCCCAAACTTCATAGACATGGAGAAAAGGTGTCTTCTTAGTGTACTTTTGCTTAAAATGTTTTGTTACGTTGGCAATTGTTGAGCCCCAGAAATGCCACCTACAAATTTGCTTTAGCATATGTAACCCATATTCCCCCCCCCCCCAGACACATATGTTATATCTTGGGTGTGTGAGGGCGGATTACATGTGCGTGGGTGGTGCGTACCTGTGAGGAACAGGAGGGCCTGAGCTTCCCGCGATGTTGTTGGGGACACAGGACCAGGCTTCTGGGGTAGTTGCCTCATTGTCTTTAGTGATGGTGCAGCGCCTCCATCCTCTATAACTCCCAGGGATATGGGGTAGGACCCTTATAGAAGAAATAACCCTGGTCCCAGGGTGGATGCTCCAGAATCACACAGAGTCTCTGGTAAAATCAGCAATGTCTCTTTATTCTTGTAGCTCACACACAGCAGCAGTGGCAGCACACAGCAGCAGCAATACACAAGACCCTCCAATCTGTACAGGCCTTTCCTCCTCTCCTTCCCTCCAAGTGTGTACTCCGACAGGATAGTCTGTGGGGTCTTTGCTCCCTGCCGCCACCCTCAGCCCAGGGCACTCAGGGTGGGGCTAGCTCTTCCCTCACCCCCTAAGCAGGGTGAGGGGCACTGGTCCACCTATTGCTAACTAGGCCCTACTCCACAGGAACCTAGCTAACTTCCCTGTCTGACTGTCCAGTCAGACACTCCAACACTAACTGAACTGCACACAGAAAGGAACTGCAACTAAGTTTAGTCAGCCCCACCCCTCATGATGTCAGCAGAACCGCCCCTCTGTCTCAGGCCTGCAGCAGAGTCAGGGGCTTGCATCTATCAATCAAGGCAGGGCTTGAAGGGGGAATAACCCATGATTACTACTGGCGCCTGCCCTTAACAGGACTTACCACAGTAGGAGAAAGATATATAGCCCGTGCTGTTTACAGGGGGCTACACTCTCCCTCTGGTGGAATCCAATGGTCCCCACTTGGACCTAACTTTAGCAGTACCATCCTGCGGTGAACAACCTGGGAAACAAAACACATATCATGCAGTTTGTAGTCATAACATATGCTCACATGAGGTAGTAATACGAAAAAAACACCGGTTACTCCCAACGTGGAGAACCCTAATAGTAATCCTTCGGATCAGGTTTCCTTACTTTCCTTCCATTGTGGTCCGTAATGGTCACAAAGAAGGACTGTACCGACCCACGCTCTGGCCGATATATGACACTGTGCATGTAGATGCACTGCCCTATACTCCAGATCCGAACCAACTCACTGATCCTGTCCTCTTTATGGTAACCTGCCTTACCAAACTTGGTCCGAAGGTATTCTTGCACGGCTTCTCGGAGCCAACTATCTCTGCTCTCCTCTATTTCCCGCATTATGGGTTCGGGCACATAGGGGTATTCGTATCCATGTGACTGCCTATACCTAGCCACTATGGCTCTGTCGGCTCGGCTCAACTTAGTGAGCTTACGGTTACCCGCCCTGCTTGGCAGTACCCAAAACTCTGGTTCTACAGGAGCAATCTCGTCATATAATATACTGGGGCCCTTGGGCAGAATGATTTTCTGCTCTATCTCCCGGTACCTGCGATCTATCTCGTCCTCCACCTCCTGGGGAGTAAAGGCACCTGCCGCCCACCAATAATCAACTATGTTGTTTTTAATGAGCAGTAACCGCGTACGGTCCATACCTTCGTGGTACCCAGTGAACAGGGGTGCCCACCACTTGTCACAGTGCTCGTACTCTGTGGAATGGCTAGTGTTCTCTACCTCTGGCTCTGCTTGGGATGAGACACCGGACGTCCCCGCCTCTGTAGAGCGCAAGCAATCTCTCCTCCCTTTGGCATTGATGTAAATGGTAGGGTTCATCTTGTGAACCACCTTACGGACAGACCCAGCCTCTGCTGGAGTGTGGGACTCTCGGGCCCCCCCTCTTGCTGCAGGAGAAAACGGCACAGGGTTAGGCACACGTATCACATTGGCATAATGTATTTCCCCATCAGACCCCTCATCGCTCAATTCCCAGTCCCGCACATCTATGGAATATTTGGGGTACTTGCTCTATTTATCCCCGCTAGGTCCCAGTGGCAACACTCATGACGGGGCAGGGGCAGTGGCCGGGGCGATGGAGCTAGGGGTTAGGGCTGGGGCAATGTTCAAGTCAGTGTCCAGCAAGCGGGTAATACCGCGACCAAGGGACACTTTCTTGGGTGCTTTCTCCGCCATACTTCTTGCTTCTCTAGATGGGCCTCGGCTCTTCAGGGTGGCCACGGCTACCCTCCGTGGGAGTACAGCGCTCCCGGGCCCCGTTTCACATTGGACCCGGAAATGATGTCATCGCCGGTGCCCGCGGAATCTCCATCCGCTCCGTGGTCACGCACCGGAAGTGCGTCGAAGACCGGAACGGGTGGTGGTGGACCATCCGGTCTGCGGACGGGCCAGTAGGCCGCAAGCCTCTCCTTCTCGTCCTCTGCAGGTTCCGTCTTCGCCTGGCGGGAGTAAGGGGGTGGGGGTGTCTCCTTACCGCTCCGCTGCCGGCTGGTGATCTTGGAGTCATCTCGGAGTCATCTCGGACGCCATCTCCACCGCACTGGGAGTCACCACGGCCGAGGGACTTCTACGGGCCTCAGGCCGCACCAGCGCTCGCCATCAGAAGGTGTCCGGACTCGTCTGCTCCTCTGTGTTACCGCTAGGGTGGTTCGCCGGTAGGCGCATCGCCAGCGATGGTACGCCAACTTCTTCCTCGGACGATATCACAATCGGCTCCTCCTCAGGGGGGTCACCGGGTTCCTGGGCGATAACGCCAGTGGGTATTGGTATTGGCCCTCCACCTCCACTACCAGTAAGCTTCCTGGTAGCTGGTAGATCGTGGTGCTCAGTTCAGCCATAGTTCGCTCAGGGGTGGAACAGTTCAATGTTTCAGCTCCTTGCTCCTCGAATGCCAGGCAGAAGTGAAGCTCCTCGCTCTCACTTCCTGTCCCTCCCTTTGCTGGGGAGGATGCTTCTGATTGGCTCTCCTTGTGCCCCCTCCCTCTGGTGGAATCCAGAGGCGGGGCCCTCCTTCTTTCAGTGTGACGTGGCCTGGTTTGTTAGCCAGTCACAGCACAGGTGGGTGGGCTTTCGGCTTTCGCGCCGCTCCGCTCCTCTTGCAGGGGATTTGGGTTTGGCGCCAAACCCCTGCACATCTCCCGCCACATTTCTCGTACAGTCTCTTTGCACGAGGCACATGCGTGCTCCAGGATTGGCGGGAATCACAATTTTAGTTCGGCTGCTAAGTGCTGGGCCGCTGATGGCACGTTTGTCGCCATTTTGGATCCTTCTTTGCTCCGCGGAGCACATGTAGTGACGGCCGCCATCTTCGATGAGCCCACCACATGTAAATGTGTACTACTCTCAGTGTCTACGGTGTAACTCGTCCCTAGACACTGACTGTACTCACTGACACTCTCTGCATCTCTCTGCATGCTTTCTCTGTTGCCCACTAGTATGAGGTGGCATACCCCAGGCTAGGCAGAACTCTTTCTCGGTGCACTGTACTCAGTGACTGTTCCGGCAAGTGCTCTGTGGGGCGTTTTATGTGGGTGCTGGCTAGTGTACCGGACATCTCCCTAAGTACGGGCATCCCTACTTTTGGCCACTCATAGTGTGGGCCTTGGGCCATGGTCCCTGGACACGTTAGCAGGCTAACACCCCCAGTTGCCTCACACTATCTGCCTCAAGGGACTAGGACAGCTATAGCTAGGCACCCATCTTACGCCACCCGCTTAGGGCACCCAGGGCATACTGTGCGGGAGTGGCGGTCCACACTCCCCTGACTACCCCCGGTCTGATATGCCCTACTTTCCTCAGCACTTGCACGGAGAGTGCACATCACTCTTCCCGTTCCGCTTCGCTGTAAGCCTGTCCTGTTCTGGCTCTCAGCAGCGCCTCCAAATGTAACCCATATTCCCCCCCCCCCAGACACATATGTTATATCTAGGGTGTGTGAGGGCGGATTACATGTGCGTGGGTGGTGCGTACCTGTGAGGAACAGGAGGGCCTGAGCTTCCCTCGATGTTGTTGGGGACACAGGACCAGGCTTCTGGGGTAGTTGCCTCATTGTCTTTAGTGGTGGTGCAGCGCCTCCATCCTCTATAACTCCCAGGGATATGGGGTAGGACCCTTATACAGGCCTTACCCTTGTACAGGCCTTTCCTCCTCTCCTTCCCTCCAAGTGTGTACTCCGACTGGATGGTCTGTGGGGTCTTTGCTCCCTGCCGCCACCCTCAGCCCAGGGCGCTGAGGGTGGGGCTAGTTCTTCCCTCACCCACTAAGCAGGGTGAGGGGCACTGGTCCACCTATTGCTAACTAGGCCCTACTCCACAGGAACCTAGCTAACTTCCCTGTCTGACTGTCCAGTCAGACACTCCAACACTAACTGAACTGCACACAGACAGGAACTGCAACTAAGTTTAGTCAGCCCCACCCCTCATGATGTCAGCAGAACCGCCCCTCTGTCTCAGGCCTGCAGCAGAGTCAGGGGCTTGAATCTATCAATCAAGGCAGGGCTTGAAGGGGGAATAACCCATGATTACTACTGGCGCCTGCCCTTAACAGGACTTACCACAGTAGGAGAAAGATATATAGCCCATGCTGTTTACAGGGGGCTACACATATTTTCAATTTTCCTGTAATTTCCCATTTGGGGGGGGGAGGAATGTCACTTTGGAAGATACCATTGATTTAGCCAGTCTCACCCATATACTATAATAAAAAGCAGAGCATAGCACACTATTTAATTCAGGTGTTTATAAAAGTCTAGCCCCCAACAACACATCATACTTTGTGCAGCTATAACAGGTGCATTAAAAGGGAGGCAAGTGCCTTCGACTTCCCAATGGCATATAGTGGGGATTAGAGTGCATTATATGAGCCCTTCACTGTAGCATGTGAAGTCTACACTACAAAAAAAGTGTTTTACAGCTGCAGTTCAAGCTGCCGTTTTTCTTTTTTAAAGTGTTGTTTTTTTACTTCAATAGTTAAATGTGTGTAATACCAATTTACCTACTGAAGATCAAAGCTGCAGGTCAATCCGTTCTCGTTTGATTGATCAGTGAAGATTGGTGACATCATTACAAGTTGGTGTCTGATAAACGCCCCCTTTTTCAGTGGGAGTGAAATGCTTATGAATATTCATGAGCACTCCACTGACATGTGCAAGAGGGAGGGCAGGGCTCACAAAGGGGTGTGCCAGGGCTTGTGACAGGACATCAAGGGGCTGTGCCTTAGCAAATGGTTGCTATAGGAACAACATGCTTATTAAAATAGAATACAAGAAAATTGGTCTTTCAGAGTTGTTGTTTTTAAAACAGAAAATGCTAAAAGTATTTTTTCTTAATACAGAAGTGATTTATTTAAAAAAAAAAAAAACCACATGCAGGATACTGCTTGAACTGCAGCTTTAAAGTCTGTCTTAAAAATATAAACATTAGGAGTTATGTGTGTATGACTGGTACCTAATGTCTTATTCTTATGTGGTAACAATAAAATCAAAATAAAGCCGTATCATTCCAAATCCTTTTTTTCTGCCCCGCGCTTCTGATGCGCAGTAGTTTAAGACCTGTAAACAAATTCTTCAATATGCAGGTCTCCTCTGGGACAGAGGTACAGAGTACACCGCTACTCACAAGTTCATACTGCAATTCTTCATTTATTGTAACAGCCAAGAACAGAGGAGGAACAATGTTTCAGGTCCCATATGGACTTTCATCAGGTCCTCTGACACTAGAAGATACGCAGTGTCGTAGTATATATACAGTGGTGTTAGAAAAAGGTGTATTTCACAAGGTTAGAATGAGTTTCTCGTTGACGTTTTTGGCTACGAAGTAATTAGACGGAAGTCTAAACACTTACTGTATGTTGAAAACTGACGTCAGTGCGTTAAAAGGTTTCCCTGCCAAATCAAACCAGTCAGAATAGTACAGGTGATAGGTATCTAGCTCATTTTGACACTGTAATAACTCTGAGGGGCATGTTGAACAGACATTTCAAAGTATCACTGTAAAAAGATATTTTGTGCGTTGATTATCAAAGTGTCCCTGCTGAAAGACTGCCATAAAGTTGCACTTCATTTAACAAAGAGATCACTATGCTTTCAATGGGATTAGTTTCATAGATGAATATGCTGTTTTTGTACCAGTATTATTCTTCAGAGATAAATAACTCCCTTTCTATCCTTTTGCTGGTTTAGCACCTTTTGTGTTTGCTTTTAATTTGAGATTGTTAAAATGTCATCACAAATGTACTAGTCCCGAGGTGGCCTAAACCTCTCTTCTTTCAGCAATCCTTTGGCAACATATTTTTTTTGTTTTGTATCTAGAATCAAACCTTTTGGCTTCATACGTTGCCCAATATCTTGTTTAAAAAGGCTGATAAAAAGAGTTTGTTTCTTAAACAATGTACTGCAAATAAAAATATCACTTGTGAGCACATTCACATGTCTCAGACTGGTCTGTAACTCTGTCTTTCCCCATCATCTCTTAGCATACAGTGCTCCCACTGCGGTCAGGGATTCTGGGTAATTACAAATGAGCAAATGAGCACACAGCATCACCTTCTGCTTCTATTCCATTTTAACATGGGTCCCTATCTTAAACAACAAATGAAAAAGTAGATGTCATAACATAACATCTGACAGTGGCTGAAAAGCCACCTGATGATCTCTAATGGACAAGCAGGACATATACTCAGAGCAATGAAATGACAATGATGAAGAGTACAGTGATAAAGATGGATGAATGAATGGAAGGCAGGATTCTAGCATGCAAGACTAACTGAAAGATGGTGCTTGGAGTGCTGGAGGTGGCCACGCACACAAAGTCCTGAATATGTGTCTAAGCATTTAACAATATAGGGAGCAGCAAAGGAAAAACCAAAACGTGTTAATTCTACACTATGGGAACAGAGCGGTAATGTTTAAATCCCTATCACACCACTTTAGCACCATACGAGACGATGCACATGGGACAGACCCAAAAGATAATATAAAAATATCAGTGGCGTGTAAGTATTGGGAAAATGGAATCCAATGATATTAGGAAATATGTATTAAGAGCCTAGATCAAGTAGGGCCTACGGTTTCAATGTTAGCAAGGATGAGTTGCCATAATTATATTAGGCCTGTAAAAAAAAAAAGAAGCTATGCTTATATATTTGTTGCAAAAAAAATCTTAAACACAATTATGTGGAACCTACCATACAGTACATGAAGAAAGTGTCTTTTTGCATCAAATGTTTTACATTGCACCATTTTTTTTATCCCTAAAAATTCTACTTCCATATTTCCATTTGCATATTTCCCACTGTTCTGCAGGTGGCGATACCATTTAATGCACCAACAAGCTAGAGCTTTCAGGACCTCACGATTCACCAGTCTCTTCTGCAGAAGTGGATGGCAAAGGAGATTCGCCCACATGACGGGTAGAATTCGCCTCCGGTGCCATGTTCGTCACAAATCAGGTGTGCACAGCAATAAAGAACCCCTCCCAAACGCGGGGAAAAAACGTCACTCCGAGGACTTGTTAGAAAAATATGCAAAAAGATTTATTCCTGCATGATTGACGTTTCGGCCAAGACTTGGCAAAGATCTAAGTTAATGACCGAAATGTCGATCATGTGTGAATAAAACTTTTTGCATATTTTGTCCTCTGGAGTGTATTAGGGAGAGTTTAATTATATCCTCTGTAGAAGTCACATGTGATGTCTTGAAAGCTGATCTGTAGATAATAGATGGGTCAAACGGTCTCTATTTGCCTTCAGTTTCAATGGTTGTCTGAGTGAAAGTAACCAGGATATCCTATTTGCTCGGCTTTTTCTTGCTTTTCTGCCTTGTATTTTCTGTCCGCATAATCGCACTCCTCTGCTGCCTGCAAAAGAATGCAGCTGCTTTTAACGGCTTAGTGTGCCTACTGCGTGGTTTACTTACACCCCCCTAACAAACTGAGACGACACAGTTTTGTGGAAGTAAAAATGGTCACAGCTTTATTGTTTTAACAATACCTGCAAATAACTGTCAGCCATAAACTTAGTCCCTTGTCATCCCTATTCTTGGTATCTTCCGGCGGGGGGAGCCCTCCTCCACCCGCCCTAATCTACCGTCCACCAGGAGAGACACTCTCCGCCGCGAGAGACACTCTCCACGGCCCCGTCTACCGTTCACTGGGAGAGACACTCTCCACCGCGAGAGACACTTTCCACGGCCCCTAGGTCCCCCTTATTAGAGCCGCCTGGGCCTACCCACATAGGATAGAGCCCAGCTGCCTAAGATTGGTGCCAGGGGTACAGCGCCCGACCGCCTGCGTCGGCGCCTCCAGCCCGCACAATCTTTTCAGGGGGACCGTTACCTGGTGGCCCATCCGCATCGGATGGAGCCCCATTTCGGGTATTCACGGTGTCCCTATGATGACTGGCCTGACAGTTCCACCACCCGGAGGACCCATTAAGGCCACTTACTGGGGACTCACCCCACACCCCAAGCTGTGACCCTAAACCCTGACTGCTGATCGCTTGCAAAGGCCTACGCATGTTATTAATAAAATATCGAGGGGCCCCCGCTGTGAAGACCGAAAACATGTTAGTAGATTATCTAATTACTCGCCTGCCGGGCCCTAATGTACCCCTTTTAAGCATTTGATTGTGCCTCTGAAGCTGCTGGGGGCCCAGAGTAACAGCCGAAAAGGCTGCTTCTACTGTATGTGAATTTTACCAATAGTGCTCCCTCCCCATACTGTATGTCTTAATTATCCCTTATGGCAGTGTCGACTGATTGGTATTGTATCCGGCGTAACTTGGGTCTATGGCCTCATACCCCCCTTGGGTATGACAGGTGTTGTATTAGCCTGAATATAATATTTTTTTTAATTTTTTTTGCACCCGGGGAAATAATTAACTGAGCAATAGGGGGGGGGGGATGTGAATGGGCCCACCATACATCCCAATTTTATCTCCTTTAACTCACCCCCCCCCCCCCCCCCCCACTGGTATGTGAAAAAACTCCTTCTCAACCCTCCTCCAAGAAAAACCCACCTTCTCCCGGTCGGGGTACCCCTTTAGCCAACGGCCCACATCGCTAAGGCTGACCGGTGTTAGCACCTTCACTCTCCCCTGGCTGCGGTTGCCCAGGGCCTTTGAAGCACTTCTTGACGGGGTGGCTACCCCCGCACCGGCTACACACATGTCTAAACTTGCAACCCGCCCCCAGCTTGCAGTGTTTATCATTAAACGCCCAACACTCCCTTTTATTGCCCCTGCTTGTTGAATCACTCCCAGGCCGATCGCCTGGACCCTTGGGAAAGGGGGCGTCGCCCCCCTGCTTCCCCCGTCCCACTAACTTCATCCACAATTCCATGTCCATCTTCCCCAAACTCAACCGTGTATCCCCCTGCCACCTATGCCTGAACTGCTCGTCATAATCCTGCCACGCTGACCCCTCGTGTTCGTCATGTATGTTCTGTATCACACTCATGTATTTCATCACATTATGCAATTCCTTGGGATATTTTGAAAGGAAACAGTCCCAGAACACAATGAAACCCATAATCCAGTTCGCATTACTCCTCACTACCTGCCCTTTCTCGCCCGCCTCTCGCGCGCGTTTCCTCTCTGCTCGCCCCTTTACAGACAGCTTAAACATATCCACATACTTCCTGTTACCTATGTCTCTCTGTGTTCTCCTGGGCAGGTGTGTGTACAGGGCTCTAGTCTCTACTGCAAACGAATCCTCCCCACTGTGGGTGGAAGCCGCCGCTTTGTTTTTGCGCGCTTTGCGTTTTCCCTCATCTGTCCTGCTCCGCTTTACCGCCTTGCTCAACGCCTCTACCTGTTTCCTTATGTGCTTTACCTCTGTGGTCTCGTCGCTGTCTGCGCCGCTGCTTGCGTCTGCCTCGCTGCTCGCTCTTGCGCTCTCACTATCCTCGCTGTCTGACCCCTGGGACTCACAGTCCGACCCTGACCTAACCGACCCCCCATCACTAACATCAACATCATCCTCATTACTTTCCAATGCTGCATTTTCATGCTCACCTGATCCTGCGGCTTGTGCACCTGGGTGACCGGTCCTGGGTCTTTTGGCCGCTGCACGACTTCTGTTGCTGCTCCCCGGATCGGCGACGCTTCCCAGCGCCGTCGCATCCACCGGGGGAGGGGCCCGGGACACTGGGGGGCAACCCGCAGCCAGGGGCAGTGGGACTGCTGTTGCTGAATCCAAGGCTGGTGCCGGCGCATAAGGCGCGGGGGCATGTTGTGCGGGTGCCTGTGCTAGCGGCGCCGGTGGGTATGGCACGTAGGGGGCAGGTGCATACGGCGCAGTGCGTATAATATGCTGGTGTGTACAGGGGGGCTTGGGACGCTTGGGCGTAAGGCGCGTGGGCGTAAGGCGCGTGGGCGTAGGGCGCGTGGGGGTAAGGCGCGTGGGGGTAAGGCGCGTGGGGGTAAGGCACCATGAACGCGGCGGCGGTGGGTTGGCTCGGCCCAGCCATGGGGGGGTGGTCTGGTCAGCAGGAGGGGGGATGGTGTGGGTAGCATGGGGGGGATGTACTGTGTAGTGGGAGGGGTGAACAGGGCAGCATGGGTAGAGGTGACCGGGGCAGCATGGGGAGAGGGGATCAGTGCAGCATGGGGAGGGGGTATCAGTGCAGCATGGGGAGAGGGTATCAGGGCAGCATGGGGAGAGGGTATCAGGGCAGCATGGGGAGAGGGTATCAGGGCAGCATGGGGATGGGTGACCAGGGCAGCATGGGGATGGGTGACCAGGGCAGCATGGGGATGGGTGGCCAGGGCAGCATGGGGATGAGTGACCAGGGCAGCATGGGGAGAGGTGACCAGGGCAGCATGGGGAGAGGTGACCAGGGCAGCATGGGGAGAGGTGACCAGGGCAGCATGGGGAGTGGGGACTGGAGCGGCAGGGTGCTGCTGAATGTGTTCTCCCATGAGGGGGGGTAGAGCAGCCCTCCCCTCCCTGCTCTGCTGCGAGCAGGCACCGGAGTGAGGCTGGGGGGCGGAGCCAGCCTGCCTGGCAGCCTGCTTCCTTCTCCGGCTGAGAGAGGGCTGCGACTGCTGTGCTTCCTCCCCGGGCCACTGCCTCCGTGGGGCCGCCGGACGGGATGTCCTGCGATCGCGTGCAGGAGCCTGGATGCTGCTCATCGGCCTCGTGCTGATGGGATCCATGCTGCGGTCGGTCGGGGAACACGCTCACAGGTACCTGCAGGGAGAGAAGAAAACAGAATCAGTGAGTAGCTCTTGCAAGCGCAGGGTTTAAATAGCCCGCCCCATTAGCCCCTCCCCTTGTTGATTCGCGTGCAAATCCACCAAGCCTCGTGGTGGGGGGAAGGAAAGGAAGGCACTTTAAGTACCCCCTGGAGGCACAGGCCATTATGGGCGCGCCGGCCCCATTTTGGGACCTCTGCTTCTTCTATCAGTTGTGTTAAAAGATTAACACCAAGGGTATCTGTACTGCACAATGTTTGGTTATTGGCCTGAAAATAAAGAAGCATGTGTCAGTGAGCTGTGAGGTTTACAAGGTCGTTGCTCTGCTTCTATCTTTCAAATCTTATGCAAAATCAGCGTTAAAATACATTTGAGCACAACCTATAATCAGGGGTGACCCACTCCCGTCCTCAAGGGCCACCAACAGGTCAGGTTTTTAGGATATATCTGCTTCAGCACAGGTGGCTCAGTTAGTGGCTCAGCCAACGACTGGTTGAGCCACCTGTGCTGAAGCTGGGATATTCTAAGAACCTGACCTGTTGGTGACCCTTGCGAACTGGAGTTCGCCAAATTAGGTATAAATCACAGCAATAGGTGTCAAGCTTTGTGAAAAATGCTTTGTAAACAAAAATTCTCTCCTTTCTACCCCCTTTTTTTTGTTGGCAACAATATGCCTTTTCCTTTGGTACCTTTTGAAAATAGTACATTGCTATGTATCAATGTCTTTGAGACGAATGCCTTTTTTAAACGATTATAAAGTATCCGTGCAATGTATTGGGAAGTGGGGATAGGGGAGAAAGGTTTCACCTTGGCCTTACTGACCTGGAAAGATGCACATTGTGGGGTATCACTGAAATGTGACAGAAATGTGCATCTCCAACTATTTACTGCCCTACAACATTAACAAATAGACAGATAAATACAAATGTTAATAGCACACGCACCTTTTTGTAAAAAAGTCTTTTTTTTTATAACTGGACTAAAGAAAACGTCCAGAAATTAATTTTGTAAAATGGAACAAGTTATGGGGAGAGATGTTTGGGCAGCAGGGAAGGGGTTAAGGCAGGGGTAGGCAACTGCAGTCCTCAAGGGCCACCAACAGGTCAGGTTTTAACGATATCCCTGCTTCAGCACAGGTGACTCAATCAGTCCCCGCTTCAACACTGGTGGCTCAATCAGAGGCTCAGTCATTGACAGACCCACTGATTGAGCCACCTGTGCTGAAGCAGGGAAATCCTTAGAACCTGACCTGTTGGTGGCACTAGAGGACTGGAGTTGGCCACCCCTGGGTTACGGCATTTCAGAGATGTACTGTGGCGGCCCCTTTTATTCTCCTACATCCCCGAATTTTTTCGGGGATGTTTTCCGAATGTCACGCACTTTGCCGCGTTCAGCCGCATTCATGGTAAGACAGCGCTAATAGCGCTAATAGCGCTAAAACAATGAAACCGCCCGCGGCGCCTAAAACGGCCGGAACCTGCCGCATCTGCCTGCGGTTTTAAATATCGCGCTGAAACGGCCGCACGAGGCCGCCACTGTAGACCTGAAAGTGGAAGTGGCTTGGACTTAATATAAATAAAAGTTGGACATTTAGTTTTGAGAAGCAGCATTCAGTTCTTCCATTGCCCTACTGCATGACACGCTCTCAATCAGGCAAAGCCAATCACATTATGTTCTATGGGTGACTCATGAGGAATCAGAAATGTTGTTACACTCCTAAATTATATAAACAGTTCTTATTAATTTTGTATAAATACCGGTGCTGCTTCCCCACGGTCAGCCCTGCAGCTGTCCTTGAGATCAAGACCCATAGAACAGAAAGAAAGGGCGCTGCGGATTTTGATGGCAAAATAATGTATTCAGCGGAAAGGACCAACGTTTCGGCTGTACCTGCAGCTTTTTTTCAAGCATATGGTGTGTGTGTGTCTGTAGGATCTAACGGGGAAGCAACAAACCAATGGGGCTAGGTACAGTATAAAGGCAAACGTGGTACAAAATTGATGCAGTGTTATTTTCATCTTGCGTCTGTGCGTCAGTGTATCAAGCAGGTTCTTCCAGTTTCTGAGAAAAATTATCCACAGAAGTGGAAAAATCACAGTGCCCTGCAATAACCGGGCTACAGCAAAAAAAAACCTATTTATTAATGTCGTGGCATATGCAGAGTAAAAAGGGCCAAAGAAACCTCTGACGCGTTTCGTGTCCGGTATAACATGACTTTCAGGTGACTTTTTCTTTGTTTTACTGAACTCACAGCGAGTGCTGAGCCATAAGAAGAAGGACTAATGAAACACTAGAATAAAGTGTGTAGAGCACTAATCTTCCAAATGTGAGATGCGAGAGAGAGAAAATGAGTGATGACATTTTCTTATGCCACGCAAATAATGGAGCAGCAGCTACAGTATGTATACATTAGTTACAATATGTAGCACTCATATAAAGTCTCACATTTGTTTCAGCTGTAAAATTGCTATGAAAGATAGGTATTTTCATGGCCAAGTGGAGCCTCCATACGCCCCTCTTAAAGAACTACCGCAACAAAAAAAATGGGGTGAAATGGCTTTATTAAAAATATATATACACACCAGTGTATCCACCTCCCCCCTCTGCATTTAAATATTAACCCCTGCCTGACCAGAGGTCTAACAATCCCCCTGACCATGTGCACCCCCTTTTTTTACTGGGAGGGTCTTTCTCCATCGCTTACTGTAGCTTCAATGCATTGCCATGCATCTCTTTATCCCCTGTTCATTGTTTTTAATATCAGTGCAGGAGAAGTGTATTATTTTATCCACAAGCATATCCCTTAGTTTACAGGGATGGAAAAATCCCGGGAACTGGGACGCCTGGGTGCCTAAGAGATTTCCCCTGGCGCCTCTGTTACACGCAGTGATGACAGACCTGTCAATCATCGCTGCGACCAAAAACCGCGCTCCCGACCGTCATCAAAGCCGAATCTGGAATACTGGGACCGGCAGCAGCGGTGAGGCTGAGTGGGGGTCAAACCGAATAGCAGGTGGCAGAGGGCGTGCGAGGGCTGGGGCAGAGCTAGTCAGTTTGTGTCATTGTGTGTGTGTGCCACACTGTTACAGATACACACTGATTCACACAGCGACACAGAGCCCTCCCAACCGCCTAACAAAACGATGGCTCCTAAAAATGATGTCCGGCTCCTAAGTATTGTATATTTTTGGCCCCCCCTGCCTTAGTATGCTCTTGCCTGGTTTACCTTTATACAGCACAGCATCCACATCAACATTAAGGTTGTCAAAAGGGGCTGGCACTATGGCGTATTTTGCCCATTTCTCTGGGAGATCCCATTTACAGCTCTCTGGGAATTGTGAATGTGATCTGAATGGAAAAGAAGGGCTTCCACCTATATCTGTGTCATCAGGAGGCAGGTGGCGGCTACTGTATGTGATCGCTACCGGCATGGTCACATGGTTGCAATGTCAGCACAGTAAGAGTTAAATGTCAGTGAAGTGTATATCTGCACTTTTATCACGTACTGTAGTAACATGGAAATGTACAATGCAACTCTTTGTGACTGTGAGCAAGCCCCTTTATCTCCCTGTGTCTCAAGCAGCAACATTACTTTGTCAGTCCTATTAGGAGGGACTCATTGTGCCTGCAAAGTCCTTTATACAGCACTCTGTATACTGTGCAATGTAAGAAACATATTGTAAATATTCTGTTTTGCCTCTAACTGATGCTCGGGGTTTGCTCAATGCATCTTGGCAAGACCTATGCCAAACTAGGGGTACTTTACAGGAACAAATCCTCCCTAAGTCTCCTGGTCAGAAAGCGTATCACATAGCAGATGCTAATGCCAATTATTGACTATGGAGACATAGTATATGGCTCGGCTCCTCAAACCCACCTTAGCAAACTTGACATCCTCTACAATTCAATTTGTCGTTTTGTTCTCCAATGCAACTACAACACACATCACTGCGAAATGCTCAAAGAACTAGATTGGTCATCACTAGAGTCTAGGCGCAAAGTTCACCTTTCCTGTCTCACCCTCAAATACTTTCTGGGCAAGCTACCCAGCTACCTGAACAAGCTCCTCACCCCTACCACATGCAGCACCTATCATCTGAGATCAGACTCCAAAAGACTATTCATGGTCCCAAGGCTCAACAAAGTATCCGGACGTTCCTCCTTCTCCTTCCGTGCACCCCAAAACTGGAACAACTTACCAGAGACTCTCACATCCACCACCAGCTTAAGTTCTTTCAAATCTAAGGCTATCTCACACTTTAATCTGGTCTGTAACTGTTTCATACGCTCATAATATATATTTTCTTTAACTGTGCATGCAATGTCTTGTATATAATGTATACCTTGTTCATTTATGTAACTGTACTTGTAACCATGTATTATTTGTCTTACTCTGTGCCCAGGACATACTTGAAAACGAGAGGTAACTCTCAATGTATTACTTCCTGGTAAAATATTTTATAAATAAATAAATAAATAAATCTACTGCCCCTTTAGCAGAAAAGTATATTTTCTCTCAGTATAACTGCTTCAGATCCAGTCCACTAACCCTTGTTTTAGCCAATGGAAACTCATTTTGAAAAGGTATATGTCATATTTAATGTTTTAAACATTTATATGAATCCCTTTCACTTTGTAACCCGCCAACAACATCACATCTCAAGCACCGGTTCTGTTATATCAGGTCAAATACTTTCACCCACGTGTCTTATTACACTCCTCCTTCTTAGCATGGCATCCGTTCAAAAGTATGCTTAAAAAATCCACCATCTCTCCAGTCCCGCTAACTTACTGCAGATTGTGCACTTGAATTGTTCAATCTTTTCTGATATGTTATACTGTGTGTGGAGTGATATATATAGTGTCCTGCGAGGAACCACTCCCCCTCTGGTGGGAGCCATCGCAGGTGGAAGCGCTGCACCAAGTACGAGTTTATTCATATTGTGTCATACGTGCCCCAGGCTCTCCGTGGCGGAGGCTTAGGCCTCCTGTGAGCCTAACAGGTAAAGCACCACACTGGGTAATGCATATAGATCCCCTCATATACACCCTATCTGCGATTGGGGGGGGGGGGGGAATATGGGTTACATATGTATCATTTTATTTGCTCTTCTCTATTACCACCTAAGTGCATCCAGCCGTCCATCTGAAATGCATCGTTCGGAGAAGTTGAGTCCTATCAGTGTGTGGATCGGCGCATTACATGAATGGGCTTGTATAGTATTTTCTTGCCATTGAATGCTTAGCTTTGCACACGCTGGCTCAGGCTTTTGCATCACAGCCCCATGAGAAATTTCACAACCGCCCTTCGAGCCAAAGTCCGGGCGTCATCATCTCCTTCCCCACTGACAGGAGAAAGGGTAAAAAAAAATGGAATGATGCAGAGCTGAGAACAAAATCTCAAATTCCAATTATGGTATATAAAAGTCATTCAAACATATTTTGTTGCAACTAAGGTCTCTCTATCTAATAATAATAATAGCATGTTTTTGCATAGCGCTGCTAGTTTTATGTAGCACTTTACAGAGACATTTTGCAAGCACAGGTCCCTGCCCCATGGAGCTTACAATCTATGTTTTTGGTGCCTGAGGCACAGGGAGATAAGGTGACTTGCTCAAGGTCACAGGGAGCTGACACCAGGAATTGAGCCAGGTTCCCCTGCTTTAGGCTCTTGATGCCAGTCTGTGTCTTTACTCACTGAGCCACTCCCTCTCCCTCTCCATCCCCCTCCCCCTCCCCCTCCCCCTCCCCCTCTCCATCTCCATCCCCCTCCCCCTCTCCATCTCCATAATAACGTTTTTACATTTGGAGTGCTTTCCCCCCCAATGTTATCCATCAGGGCTGAACATACTTAACATTTGCACTGTCGGAGGTGTACTCTCCGAGGCTACCACACTCGTTAATGTTTGATGCTGTGTCATTTGGCCCAGCAGAGGCCAAAAAACGATGAACATTTTTGGTAGTCAAAGGCTGCAGCCAGGAAGAGTGGATCGAGGCTAAGAAATCACATGCTTCTTGCAGTTCAACAAATCTGCCTTTAGAACATTGCATGGCAGTGACTATCTTAACTACTATGCCACTTATTATCAGTATTCATCCTGCATCATCGCATATAGCCTGAGAGATGTGATATCTTGAACAAACAGACCTTTTACACATAGAGGAAGCATACAAATAGTAGTAATTATAATAATAATAACTTTTTTTATATAGCTCTTTTGACCCAATGGGACTCAAAGCGTTTTACACATTTAAAGCTAACAGAACAAAAAAAGCTTAAAAAATCCAGAAAATAAAAATATAGGATTAACAGAATGTAGAGTGGAATTATACTGTAAGTATTGAATGTCAGAGAGGTTGTGGCTTACTCATATAGGGCCTCATGCAGAGAGCAGCGAATTTTAGAATTGGAGAGGGGGAAAATTTTTAGCTTTTTTGGAGAGTTTTTTTCTCCATATGCAGAAAGGGCAGAAAACTGCATTTACAAGCCTTTCTGCATATGGAGAGTTTCAACCAGCGCTATAAGCGCTGTTGAAACTAGTGGGGAAAAAATCGCGTTTTTTTTTTTTTTTCCTCTCCACCGGCCGCGGAGCGCCAGCTGCTTGGTGGAGAGGAAAAATGTTGAAAATCGCGCCATTTTTTTGGCGCGAACAGCCACTAGATGGCGCTCGCGGCTCTCTGCATACGGCAGGAAAAAAAACTGGAGAGATTAGAAACTCTCCAGCCGCGCGGCGAATTTCAAGGGGAAAAAAAAAAAATGGCGCTTTTTTCAAATCTCGCCATTTTCGGCTGTTTTTAGCGCGATTTTCGCCGGAAAATGGCGAGATTGCTATTAGCGCTGTTCTCTGCATGAGGCCCTAAATGTAAGTAATGATTTTGACCAGGTAACAAGAAATCTACTGCCCATTATACTGTATCTGTACAAAGCAAATGCATTGTAACAATGTCAAGAAAACTTCAGATTGTTTCATTAAACGGTTCTAAGAACATTATGAAAGAATACACTTAACCCTTTGATGCCATGGTCAGCGGCGATCATTAGGGTGACTCATTCTACATCCATAACGCATACGCTGTTATACATAAAAGCAGTTTTTATTCCCCAATAATATATATATATCTACAAAAATATAGGAACATATTCTGGCAACGTTTCCAGCTGGATTACTGTTCCTTGTTATAGCAGAAGAACTCCCAAAGATTCGGCTTTGGACTTGAATGATGATGGTGGTGTTAAATACAGCTTTGATGTCAGCTTGCACTGCGGGTTGTAGACAGGAGTTGAAGAGCATTTGTAAAAGCAGCGGTCTTGTGCCTTCAAAAACAAGAACGCAGAATACAGTTCAGCAAAGGAGCAGAGCTTGTTGGAGACTACTTTGAAACGTGTTATGTTACATGTAATTGCGTTTCAGCCAAAGGGCCAGCAGCACATCGCAAAGCAATGGGTTAAACTTTAAAGGAGAAAAAAAAGAGGTCCCAAGTGACCCCTCAGTCTCTCACTCTATGGAGCCTATTCTAGTAGCTTCGATAAATAACTCATCAAGCTTTTTGAGCACTTCCTGTACGATACGGCAAGTTTGCTATTCAGAAAGCCCCGATTACCTGCCTAACTCGTACGGGAAGTGCATCTCCCCGAGCGGTAGCCCTGTGGCTCAAACACACCAAGCGGGAGCTCAAAAAGAGCTAAAACTCGCATTTTTTTAAAATAAAATGACCCTATTCTAGTAGCTCCGACGAGATCATCGTGGCTCCCACCTAGCGAGCTACGCGCCAATTTCATCTCGCCACCCCAAGTGTGGCGAGCTGGGATTTGTGAGTAGGACTTAGAAAAAGAAATGTATTTTTACTGCATCGGATGGAAGCCGGGAGTCTCCGGAGCTGATGCACATTAATACCAGCTCCGGAGACCCCCGGCTTCAATCCAATGCAATAAAAATACATTTTCAGGAAGCGTCATTACCTTAGCGGCTAACCGCTAAAACAATGAAGGGGTTAAATACAAAGTGCCCGGTTTATTGTGCGTAGCGGGAGTGGGTGAAGGTGATACTTGGCCATAGTGCGTGTTTAGGCCTTGCGGGAGGGTTGCGGGAGAAGTTAACCCCTCCATTACCTCAGAGGTTACTACCGCTACTGTAATGAAGGGGTTAAACCCCCCCCCCAACCCCCCCGCTACCCACCCGGTAGGCATAAACACCCACCATGGGCCAAATACCACCATCACCCACCCCCACTATACACAATAAACATTAAGACACAATAATAGCCAATATACCCATTGATTTCCAGTGTGGTTACCTATGCCCTCAATGGGAGCAAAGATAACCCCAATAACAATGAATGGGCACCCAACTACCCACCCTCTCTACCCACAACAACCCCCCCCCCCCCTCTAACACATACAGTACAGTAATGGGCAAAATAACTATTATCCAGATCTGGATAATAGTGCCATTGCCCATTACAAAATAAAACATTATCCAGCCAGCATAAAGTAAATAAAAGCTGCACGTACCCCTGCCAAGATGAAGCCCATTCTCATCACTGTTCTCCTCATCCTTGTCTTCCGTGGGCAGCATCATTACAATCAAAAAACAAACTAATGGACACTAACCCCTTAATCACCTTAGCGGTTAGTAACCGCTATTGTAATTAAGGGATTAACCCCCTCCCCCGCTACCCACCCGAGATGCCTAACCACCCTCCCCGGGGCAACTACCCCTACCCCACTCCCCCCTGCTACCCACTGATTGGCACAGTGGTAAACCATGGTTTGCCACTATAGCAATGAATGGGCAATCTACCAATAAAAAAAAAACAAGCACTGAAACAAAAAAATCCAATAAACCCATTGATTGGCAAAGTGGTAGACCATACCCATATAACATGGGCATGATTTGCCACTATGGCAATGAATGGGCAAGGTATAAAAAAATACAGGCACAAAATAAAACACATGACATTTAAAGAAAACAAGCATTTCACAATAAAGCCATTGATTGTGTGTGGTAAACCATGCCCACAATATATGGGCATGGATTGCCACACTGACAAAGAATGGACAACCTATAACACAAATCACAAAATACAATACATAACAATTAAATAAAAACAAACATTTGCCAAAAAATGCATTGCTTGTCACTGTGCTTATCTATAGTCCAAAATCAGCAAAGATAAAAATACATTGGCAGTCAATGGGCAACCTAAAAAATAAATACACAATTAAACAACATACAATCAATGCTTTTTTTTACCTTTGATGTCTTAACCCCCATCCTACATGAGCACCAACACTTGACGCACGACACAATTCTCCTCAACAGCCGATGCACAGAAGTCTGTGATCATATCTTGATTGAAGAGACGTCTCCCCTGTGAGTTCTTAATTCTTTTCCAAATTTCTGACCATGTAATTTTGCCAAAACCATTTTAGTCCCTGGTGTTAGTCTCAGCTTTCCCAGCACCAGCCTGGCTTTATTAAGTTGTCCACCTTCCGAAGTCTTATAAATGACTTCAAGTTTACAGCTTCAAACAGGCGCTTAAGCACTATTAAATTCTACGCACTACAGGTTACTCGTTATAAATTCATCTTACTTGCGACCCACTTGCATTATACCCCACACATGTGGATGAGCAGATATAGTAGATCTATATGATGATGTAAGTGAAGATGTGTTATTCACTGTCATAAAGGCTTACAATGGAAATGGTTTAACCTGTGCAAAGCGATGCATTTCAAGCCGCAGCAAGGGGTTAATTGTTGGATATATTATTCTGGTCTATCAAGTCTTTCTTATTAACACGGAGCCTCCATCATCTTGCCCATCAACTTTAATGCTGACTCGCTGTCATTTTCATACCAAGTCATTCTCGTTGTTATACTAAGCTATAATTACTACATATTATATTAACTCATAATTAAGTGATAATAAGATTAGTCACCGCACTCTTCAGGGGAGCGCAGTGACTAATCTTATTGTCAATTGTATGCTGTGGACCACAAAGGAAGCAAGAGGTCAGTCAACAGGCACCCCACCACAAAAGATCGACAGAAGATCAACACAACTGTAATAAGTACTATAAGTGCTATTCCCTCCTTTTATATTATTAACTCATAGTTCACTGTAACTGGTTAAACCACACACTGTGACTGCTGTCTGTACCCACATCTTAACAAACCGGTACACAATGCACAAGTTGAATGCCTTCTTGTCCCCACCATGGAAAATACCCAACCCGCATTGCAAAGAGGTAAGAAGAGTGCCGGGGAAGGAAATGCAGTGGAGGGTGGATTATTACAGTACAGTATAGGACCAAAATGAACAAATGGCAGTGTCATGTTTAGGGTAATTAATATATTTTTTATTCCACACTAGGCAACTACAGCTCAACCCCCTTATAACGCTGTGCTTGGAGTCCAAAGAATCACATCGCGATATAAGCGGATCGCGTTAGAAATAATGTACAATTGTATGCACTGTACAGTAAAGTATTTAAGATCCTAATAATCGTATTGTAAAGTATTCATAAATATAAACATTGGGAGCCACGCTTGCATCGCGTTATAAGCAGATTCGCGTTGTAACGGATCGCGTTATAACGGGGTTGAGCTGTATATTTAAAGAAAATAGAAAATTGCTTCACAATCTTACTGTAATTTTCTTTTCCTGAGTAATATTCCATGGCAGTGGGCACCAAAGGGTTAAATCTCATCCTCAAATTGGGTTAGGACAGATTACAGACTTGCACCTGTAGGAGGATACATTATATATATATATATATATATATATATATATATATATATATATATATATATATATATATATATATACAGTATATATATGTATATATATATATATATATATATATATATACAGTATATAGCAACTGTAAATATTACTGTATGTTCATTTGCATGTCTTAGACAAGTCTGCAACCCTGTCTTTCCCCATTATTGCCCAGCATACAGCGCTTCCACTGCAGCAAGTGATTCTGGGAAATGACATGCAAATGAGCACTCAGTGCCACATTTTGTCTCAAGCTCGTATTACACAAGCAAATCCTCAAGCCAATGCATGCTGTTTTAAACACAGCTTTTAGACAGAGGCTGGGATGAGATGCAAAGGCATTAAACCCACTCACAGACATGTTTCAACCTTGATGGGTATCATCAGTGTGAGGTTGGTTGTAAGGGCTAAGCTGGTTTGAGACTATAGACTAGGTAATCACCACAATTATTAAGGTTATGGTGGGTAAAAAAAGTGACAAAAACCCTCCACAGTAAAGCATAAAAAAAAAAATATATATATATATAATCAAAAAAATAAAAAAAAAATAGATGATACCGTTCTGTATATATATATAGCATATAATAAAGAACAATAGGCACTCCGTCTGGGAAATCAATAGGGTGGGTGCAAATCCTGTATGGTATAAATAGGCAATATGATACCGTATGATGACGAATATCAGAGGCAGCGCTACAAATGGTTGTCAAAAGAATACATTGTGTTAACAAGACATCATTCCAACGTTTCAGTCCGCGTGCGGGACCTTTATCAAGGTGATGACACACACTCACAGACACACACACAGACACACACACACACACACTCACAGACACACACACAGACACACACACTCACAGACACACACACACACTCACAGACACACACTCACAGACACACACACACACACAGTCACCCAGTCAGTCACACACACACACACACACACACACCCGCAAGGCAGGGGGTCGCACATGGCAGCAGTGGGGCCTCCGCACGGCAGTGGGCCCTCCACGCGGCAGGGGGGGTCGCACATGGCAGCGGGGGCCTCCGCACGGCAGGAGGGCCTCTGCAAGGGGCCGCCCCCCCTCCAGACGCGGACACTGCCACAGCACAGCAACCCCCCCCCCCCCGAAGCGGACACCAACGCCGATGCCGCAGCACGCCACCCCCCCCCCGATCGGCCGACGCCACAGCACCCCCCCATCCACCGAAGCGGACGACGATGCCACAGCACGCCCCCCCCCCCCCCCAAAGCGGCCGACGCCGCAGCACGCCCCCCCCGGAACGGAAGCGGACCCCCTTCAGAGGCGGACACCCCCGGGCAGCGATCGGAGGCAGGGGGGGAGGGTATCAGGGGCAGGAGGTGGAGGAGATCAGGGGCAGGAGGGGGAGGAGATCGGGGGAAGGGGCTAACCCAGAGCTGCCTGCCGGCCCTCTTCCCCGCGTTAACCCAATCAGGGAGGAGGGTTATTTATTTATTTATTAAAAAAACAAAACAAAAACAAATTGGGCACGACCAGGGGAATTGATAGAGCCGCAGCATGGCTCGCCAGCGGCCTAAATCCACTCGCCACGGGCGTGTGGTTATAATTATAAGTCGAACACTGTGTATATATATATATATATATATATATATATATGTTTGATAAAAGCAAAGACTCAGGGGGCTATGCACTAAGCTCCGTTAAGTCACTTTTAGACCGCAAAGTGCTCTTCGATCGTGCTTTTTGGCTCAACCCGATGCACTAAGCAACGCAAACAAAAATCCTTTACCTGCCGGCGCCTTTTTAATACTATATTCTTCTTTTGTCACTGTTATCTGACCAGGGGGTCAGTTTTAGTATTTAGGTAGCCCCCTATGTGAGGGTTATTTCTCATATAAGGGTTAATTTTTTCTTATATAGTTAGCGCTACCTACCCTGTGTTTGTATCTGTTGTTTCCCCATTAGGTTAGCAGCTTTCTGTATAACACTAAGTCTCTGCTATTTGCACAAAGAGTAAGTAGAAATATTGATATCAATCGTATATTTTCTGATGATGAAGTTCCAATTGTAGTTGACACTGTACAAAATGATATACAAGAAATGGCAGACAAACTGGAAAAACTTCTCATCAATGAGAATAAGCAACTGTGGAATGCTATTACAATAGAAAAATATGTGGAACAAAAACGCATTCCACGTGGGCTTAGATTATTTAAAAAACCCACAAGCGATTTCCAAAGTGAATCATTCATTCTTGAATGGAATCGCATCCTTGACAATTGTTCATTTGAACTAATGCGTCTTTTGATATCCAAACGTAAAGTATGCCTTGAAACATTAGATAAGGAAATTAATGACATGAAAGGATATTTTGAAAAATATAAAGACCACAGTGAGTTACCCATGTTAGAATCTAGAATCAAGAACAAAATGGACAAATTACAAAATGAAACTATTACTTCTAAACAAATAAAGTTTCAACGTGACAAAATTGATTATGCTACTGGTTGTTATAGAAGTTGGAAAAAATCTAAACAAGATTTTGAAAGATCTAAATCTAACAAAGATAAATACACAAAAGATTATTCCCACAAAATTCCATCCACTTACAGGAAAATTATTCCTAGTAATAGAACTACTGTTAACGAGCCAGTGCAATTTGTGTCACCCAAACCACAAAGGAAACCACATACACAACCTAGGCCCAATTTGGTTAGACAAACATCTAGACCTAATGTACAAGCTCCACCCACTAGCTCCCAAAATCAATTAGAAAGGGATATGGATAATATTTTTGATCAATATAATCACCATAATAAATACCAGCCTCTAATTGATTTAGATAGAGAACGTCACCCTACTGCCTCTGGTCGTGAAGAAGAGAGAGCAACGTTCTCTTTTTTAGATTGGAGACAGTCCAAGGATACCAAAAATGCCAAAGAAGCAATAAGGGACTTATTGGGGAGAGACGGGCCCACAAGGGACGCACACAACAAAAAATGAAAAAACACCTTAGAGGAACGAGAGGAGGGCGAAAGAATGGAAAAGGTAGCAAAACATTAAAATCAAAATCCACACATAATAACATATTTAATATTAGTAAATATCTTGTTACAGCAAAAGAGAAAAATGTATTATCTAAAGGATTATCTTTTGCTCCAGTAACAGGCCCTGATAGCTTTAAGTTGTACATAGATATCCAACGCTATGTACGAAAGCTATGCCTCAAGAAATATTTTCTTAGGGATGCGTTAACCAGAACAGATGGAAATAGTCAACTACCCATTTCTGCCGCATCCTCAAAGAATAAAATATTCAAAAATCCATCAACGTTCTTCCCCAAATTTGTGAGTGGTCCTTTTGTGGACACATTTGCCCAAATGGTCACTGATGATATTGAAGTTCAAAGCCGTAATTTTAAAATTAAACATGATAACCTCAGTGTAGATGATAAAAACACCCTACGTGCACTTGAGGAAAATGATGCGATTATTATAAAACCTGCTGATAAGGGGGGGGTTTGGTTATTATGGACAAATCATATTATATCGAAGAATCTCTTAGGATTCTGGGAGACATGTCCACCTACCAACCCCTCTCCTCTGACCCCACCATTCAATATCAACAATCACTTTGTAAGTTTTTGACAAAAGGTTTAGATCAACAAATAATCACAAAACAGGAGTTTGATTTTCTTTATAATGTATATCCACGAATTCCTTTGTTTTATATTATACCCAAGATTCATAAAAATTTGCAATTTCCCCCCGGCCGACCGATAATATCGGGTATACAATCTTTAACTTCACACTTATCCCAGTATATTGATAATAAACTCCAACCATACGTTGTGCAGTTGCCCTCTTATGTAAGGGACACAACCCACATATTGCAGACCCTCAAGGACATCCAATGGAAGTCACATTATTATTTTGTCACAGCCGACGTTAATTCTTTATACACTGTTATAAACCATGCACATGGATGTAAAGCTATTTCTGAAACATTAGATAAGGATCCGACAGTTTCAATAGAACAAAAATCATTTATAATTTCTGGTATTCAATTCATTCTTAATCACAATTTTTTTAATTTTAATACACAATATTATTTACAGGTATGTGGCACCGCCATGGGTACCAAATTCGCTCCCAGTTACGCAAATCTATTTATGGGCAGCTGGGAAGAACATCATATATGGTCCAGTTGCCCTTTTGGAGCGAATTTGGTCCTGTGGCGGCGCTACATAGATGATATTATTTTTATATGGTCAGGCACTTTAGAGCACTTAGAAAAATTTAAACAGTACATGAATAATAACACATATAATTTGACATTCACTTTTAATTCTAGTCCGACATCTATAGAATATCTGGATTTACTCATTTCGGCTATTAATGACCAAATAGAAACTAGCACTTACTTTAAACCAGTTCAGGCAAATAATTACCTACATGCACGCAGTCACCATAACCCATCTTGGGTTAAAAATATACCCAAAGGACAATTTATTAGATTAAAAAGAAATAGTTCATGCGTCGAAACATTCCATAATCAAGCTAAAGATTTAAAGAAAAAATTTCTGGAAAGAGAATATTCATCTAAAGATCTTGACAAAACGATAACTGAAGTGGCAGCAATGGAAAGATCTAATCTTTTGCAGTATAAAAAAAAGGTTATAAATAAATCTGCTAATCTTAGTTTTATAACACAATACAATCAGATGGCACCAAATATAAGGAAAATATTTAAAAAATACTGGCCTATTCTAAAAAAAGATAAAGAACTTGAGGGCATTTTGCCAGAACATCCTCAGATTGTATTTACTGGAGCACCTAACATCGGACGCAAATTAGCTCCTAGCTGCCCATCTTTACAAACCAAGTTACGTAATACTGTCATACACTGGCGACACACTTTATTCGAGCTTGGCTAGTCCCACGAATTCGGGTATACCCGGGTGTATTGAGGTTTGTGACTGTTTTCTGCCCGAGTACATTGAGTTATTTTCCAAGCAGGGATTGAAGCATTTTATTCCCGCTGGCTGCAATACTGCACAGTATATATATATAAACTGCATTACAATTCATGAATTTATGCCATCTGGTAGACACGCGAAGCATTGCAGCCTATTAAATCCTAATCATTATCATTTAACAGATCAGCCGCCCATCAGCCAGGCATGAACCCAGGCTGGGAAGGCAAATGCAACGGGGCTTGTCAGAGGTTAGTAGTGGCTTATTCCAGGTATCTGCCAGGTACATACCGGGTATTTGCTCGAATAAAGTGTGTCGGTGCAGTAAATAAAGGATATTTCCCATGTCATAGGTGTACTGCGTGCAAATATAGTATAAGAACATCTAACTACACATCAAACAACACATCCAAAAATTATATAATTCAACAACACATCATTTGTAAAAGTTCATTTGTAGTTTATCTATTGGAATGTCCATGCGGTCTGCAATATGTGGGTATGACAACTAGACCTGTCCAAAGACGCCTATATGAACATATATATAATATTAAGAGAGGGTTAACAACGCACAACGTATCGCATCATTTTCAGCAAGTGCACAATCAAGATCCCACTGGTTTGAAATGTATGGCAATTGAAACCATCGTTCCAAATTGGAGAGGAGGAAACGCTGTGAGCCTACTGGGGAGACGTGAGTCCTATTGGATATACGAACTACGGACCCTATCCCCACTAGGCCTCAACGTTGACTTCGACTTAAAATCCTTTTTTGTAAATTAATTCAAGATGTCATTTGTCCAATTTGTTCTTTTATTATAAAAGTTCTTTTATTATAATAATTTTTAATACATAAATTTTGGATTCCAGATAATTTTAATATGGATTATTGTCTAAGTGCTTAAATATGTAAATGTTAAATGTATGTAACACAAAACACACTTTGTAAGCACAAACCACTTTATTAAAACAAGTAAATATTTGACACTTATTAAAGCACTTTATTCACTTGGTTTAAAGGTTTAACAGTAATATAATCACCTTTTTATTATACACTTATCCAAAGTCACATATTTAAAACAAAATCAATTACATAAAAATATAGGCATTACACTTAGTATTAATATTTGTTAAGTATATTAATAAGTATAAATCATATCACGTTAATTCATTCACTAGTTTAGTTATATACACATATCACAGAATTAAGTCTAACCATCAACTACAAGATATAAATAAATTTATTCTCATATTTAGTTCATATATACACATCACAATAACATAGCTTAGATTAGATTTTTTAATTTATCATATTATTCATCTATAGTACATTTATTTATAGCACATACATTTGTCAATACACTCATCACATTAGTTGTTGTTATATGTTAGTTAATCAGCTGAGATCGTTACTTTAACTTTGTATTTTTATTTTCTGCTATTAAGCAGCACTGCGCATGTGCTGACAAATGGACATTGCTTTCCACATATTACCCAATGCGCATGTGCAGCAATTTAATTAAGGTGATTATTGGACTCAATTGGACTCCTATAAAAGAGGACATTATGGGACACATTTGTAGAACCCCTGAGGAAGAGAGCAGCTCGCTCTCGAAACGCGTAGGGTTAATTTGGTGGGACCCAGATCGCTACGCCTGAGCTGTTCCCAGTGCCGAGACGAATCTGCTGTTTATCGGCTCAAACTCATTGTAAGATCAGCACGAATCTGCTGCGGTGAATCTGCCACCAGCTGCAAGGAGAAATGAGCGCCAAGGGAGAGTAAACACACGCAGCCTGGCGTGTGCAACCATCATCCTGGCCCTGATCCGGTGCAGTAGCCGTGTGAGCTGAAAAGAGAGGGGATACTCTCAGATATATCCACCGCCTGCTTTTATTTTTCGTCCGGTGAGTGGGCAGTTCATCTGGTGAAGCTGAATACCGGTCCCATACCGATTGTCCTAATATATGATATTATTCATAATTTTTGTTTATATGATTTGAATATGTTTTTTATGTCCAGTGTTTTTAATCAATTTAATTAAATGTTTTTAACAATTCTAATCACCTATGATCTCAGCTGATATATATTAATTTAGTAGTTGTGTATAATATATGTTGTTTGTCTTTTACATTTACAGTATTACACTATGTTTTGTGTTTTTTTATATTTTTTTATATATTTTTTTATATTTCTTTTAAGCACATCTCTACAGCCTGGAACCCATTTCGGTTCTTCCTGTTGGTGAATATATCCTTTACCTGCCGGCGCCTTTTTAATACTATATTCTTCTTTTGTCACTGTTATCTGACCAGGGGGTCAGTTTTAGTATTTAGGCAGCCCCCTATGTGAGGGTTATTTCTCATATAAGGGTTAATTTTTTCTTATATAGTTAGCGCTACCTACCCTGTGTTTGTATCTGTTGTTTCCCCCTTAGGTTAGCAGCTTTCTGTATAACACTATGTCTCTGCTATTTGCACAAAGAGTAAGTAGAAATATTGATATCAATCGTATATTTTCTGATGATGAAGTTCCAATTGTAGTTGACACTGTAAAAAATGATATACAAGAAATGGCAGACAAACTGGAAAAACTACGAAACGCGTAGGGTTAATTTGGTAGGACCCAGATCGCTACGCCTGAGCTGTTCCCAGTGCCGAGACGAATCTGCTGTTTATCGGCTCAAACTCATTGTAAGATCAGCACGAATCTGCTGCGGTGAATCTGCCACCAGCTGCAAGGAGAAATGAGCGCCAAGGGAGAGTAAACACACGCAGCCTGGCGTGTGCAACCATCATCCTGGCCCTGATCCGGTGCAGTAGCTGTGTGAGCTGAAAAGAGAGGGGATACTCTCAGATATATCCACCGCCTGCTTTTATTTTTCGTCCGGTGAGTGGGCAGTTCATCTGGTGAAGCTGAATACCGGTCCCATACCGATTGTCCTAATATATGATATTATTCATAATTTTTGTTTATATGATTTGTATATGTTTTTTATGTCCAGTGTTTTTAATCAATTTTATTAAATGTTTTTAACAATTCTAATCACCTATGATCTCAGCTGATATATATTAATGTAGTAGTTGTGTATAATATATGTTGTTTGTCTTTTACATTTACAGTATTACACTATGTTTTGTGTTTTTTTATATTTCTTTTAAGCACATCTCTACAGCCTGGAATCCATTTCGGTTCTTCCTGTTGGTGAATATATCCTTTAACTGCCGGCGCCTTTTTAATACTATATTCTTCTTTGGTCTCACATGGTACGATAGCCAATCAGAGCGTGGGAACTCCATCCCATCTCTGATTGGCTCTAGTAGACCATGTGACAGAGGCTTGGGGGAGAACGGATGTGACGTCGTTGAAAGCCTGTCACATGGTACTAGTGCCAATCAGAGTTGGGATGTATTTCCCACGCTCTGATTGGCTACCGTACCATGTGAGACCGGCCATGTTTCTTTTAATGACGTCATCTTAAAGGCAATTGAAGCAAAGCCATTCTGATTGGCTGTGCTTTCATTGCCTTTAAATGACGTCATCATTTTTTTTTCCATCAGCCAAATCACATGTTTTTCACGGCCCAATCAGGACCGTGGGAAACATTTGACCAAAATGTGACGTCATAGGCCCATAAAAGCCTATGTCGCCTCATTTGAAGCTAGTCGCCGAGGAGGGAACATCTCCCCTCCTAAGAAAAGAAGAAGGGCGTGGCCTAAGAAGACGGAAGAAGCCGAAAGAAGATGGAAGAAGACCCCAGAAGACTCCAAAGAAGAAAGAAGACACAGACGTGGATTTCTTATGGTTTTATTATTTTATGGTTACCTGTGGATTGGTTCCTGTGCTTCCGGGTCGCTTGGATTTGGGTGAGTGGGCATCTAATGGTGAGTAAACAAAAGAAAAGTTTATTATTTTTACTTTTACAGGTTTTTATGATTTTTCATGCATGTCTTTTATTTTTTCACTCCCATTTAATGCCCGTTAATGTATCTATGTATATAATACATTCACGGACACTGAATGGGTGTATTGTATGTGAATTTTGTATGTAAATGCATTGTTTTTGATGCTGTATTATTGCCCCTGTATGTTATGTTTATCTATCTGTATGGATAGATATACAGGGATAATAATTGATTGTTTGGCTCATGTTTAGGTTCTTTTCATGTATGGATAATGTATTTAGCATCTTTATTTTGTCATTGTTGTGAATAATGTAATTTGTATTTAGCAAATGGCTTCTTTATGGTAGTAAGATTAGAATGATGATGGTTACTTTAAATTAGAATTGTTTTGGCAATGGTTTGGCTTTAGCAATTGAATAGGGAATTGTATAATTGATTTGTATTGTATTTTAATTGTTTGAGGAAATGGATTAATTGATTGATGCTAATTGTATTGATGTTGGTTAGTTTCTAATTGATTTTCAGGATGGCATTGGTGGTTAGGGGACATTGTTCATATTGTATTTTAGTGTTACATATATTTTGCTTAGTGTTATATGATGCACTGATTAATTGCATCATGTACACACTCAATGCAATTGTGTGACATTTCATAGACATTTGTGTAGCTGCAGTTTGGTTTTTTTATATTTGCAATGGCTGCTGGATTTTTTTTAACATGCAATGTGGTGGTTTTAAGATTAAAAATTCATGTTTTGATTTGTGGATGTTTTATGTGTTTCATAATGGGCAAATAATATATTATCCATATCTGGATAATAGTTATTTTGCACATTATTGTACTGTATGTGTTTGGGGGGGGGGTGTATTGGCCCCAAGGGTATATAGGTAGGCCTCTCTTGTGGGTAGTGGGTGAGGGTGGTTAGGCCTCACGGGGTGGGGGGTTAGAGTTGGAGGGTATGTAGGCCTCCCGAGTGGTGGGTATGGGTGGGTTAACCCCTTAATGACTGCAGCGGTTAATAACCGCTATGGTGATTAAGGAGTTAGGGGACATTACATTGGCTATTGTAATTGTTGTGCATGTTTTGCAGCACCGTAGGGGCATGGGCAGAATGAAGATGAGGTTGAAGACGGCCTTCATCGTGGGTGCCTGTAAAACGTAAGTGTTAAATGTTTTGACTGTATTTATTGTAATTTATATGTATTTAAAATGGGCAAATGCATTATTATCCATATGTGGATAATAGTAATTTTGCCCATTACAGTACTGCATGTGTTAGGGGGCGGGGGGGATGTGTGTTGTTTATTGGGGGCAATTGTCCCCAATAAACATGCTAATGTGCCTTAACCCCTTCATTGCCTTAGCGGCTATCCGCTAAGGTAATGAAGCTGCATTAATGTATTTTTATTAATAGTGTGCAGGAGCAGGGGGTCCCCTGAGCTGAACCGCATTGATTTCTGCCTCAGAGACCCCCTGCTTCCCGAGTTACAGGCCCTGGTTTGGGGCATCGGTGCCAGTGCGGACGCCATCTTTATAGAGCCCACGTCGCTTCTTGGACGCTATAAAGATGGCGGCGGCACTGGCACCCAATGCCCCATACCGGGGCCTGTAACTCAGGAAGCAGACTATTATTTAACATACATTAATGCTGCTTCATTACCATATCAGATAGCCGCTACGGTAATGAATTATTGTTTATTGTTATGTATGTTTTAATACTAGTGTACATGTGCAGGGGGTCTCCTGAGCTGAACCGCATTGGTTTCAGGTCAGAGGACTCCCTACTTCAGGAGTTACAGGCCCCTTTATGGGGTGCCGGTATCCCCTGCAGAATGTTAATAACCTGGTCACGTGACGCGGTATATTCAATCTGTCCTAGCCCAGCTGGAAGGTGGGACTTAACCCTTTGGTGCCCACTACCGTGGATATGCTCAGCAAAATATTTTTGCAAACGTAGTTTGTAAACTTGGCAATAGATAGCAGCAGTTGATGAGGAGCACAGCCAAGGAAATCCAACTTCCAACATGAGAGATGAAGAAGAGGGAAAAAAAGCAAGCAACTCCAAAATAGCAATGAGGTCAGGTTTATTGCAGACTAAAAAGACAATAAAAGGACCACACAAACGCACCTACGCGTTTCGTGCAACAGCACTTTATCAAGCACTTCACCTTGGAGCGCCGGGAGCCCTAACAACGTGACCGCTGCCCTAACAACCGGCCGCACGCGTCCCCGGCAACCTCAGCACTCCTTTCCTATCCGCGCCCCCCTCCTGCAAACGCCGACGGGTCCGCCATTGGGCTCGGCGGCACCCGCGATCGCCAGCAAGGTGAGGGGGGGGGGCGGGGGCGACAGGCAGAGGGGGACCTGGCTACATCTGTTACAGATGAAACTCTTTCTAATTTTGGAGCATCACATTCTACCTTATCCTGTAAACGTGGCAGCCTGACGCGTAGAAAGGGATGGATTTCCCCAAGGGTTGGTTGATACACATACCTGGTTTGAGCACCACTGCGCCCATCAGCAAATCAACGTTCTGTTTCATGCCTTCCTGACAGTGAACATCGCTCACTGGTTACACAGCACGTTTATTAATAGAAAACAGTTGCCGTGACATGATAATAAATAAACAATTGCAATTGTTAAAGAAAACAAACAGACTCAGAAAGCGACAAACAGTAGCAGGAAGCTCCACGCATTGACACATTTAATGAGAAGGACGGAAAATCACAGGCATTGTAAAACTTTACGGTCAATCTCAAATAATTACAATCGGGAGGCTGCAGTCAAACCCTCCTACTGTAACGATTTAACAGGTACTGTTTTTAATATCCTGAACGTATAAAAAAAACAGCTGTACCTATTTCTGCAACTGGTTGAAGTTTGGAACCTTCAACTAATGAAAATATATGTGAGATCGATGACTGATTTGATAAAGATCATCTGTTTGGGGAAATTAAACTTCACTTGTGTGTGTATACAAGTATAAATACAAATATATCCATATATGCTAATTGTCCTCATTTTACTATAGAGTAAATTGCATGTGTTACAGGGCCCCCCGTAGCAAATATGTACTTATTATATGTACCTTTGTTCATGTGCCAAATGTTTATTGTGTGGGGAAGTAGCGTTTCCAATCCTGGTTTCCCAGTTCTTTTATGTAAATCGCTGCTAACAGATCACAGCTGTGCCTTCCCTCTGCATATAAATAGGACAAAAGAGAGTTCCAGCGCACATACTGTTAATGTGAAAACCCTGTGAACACACTTGTGATATAGTAAAAAAAAAGTATATTACAAATGGAAGTAGTGCAGCTCCAGATAAAGGACTCGATCCAAAGTCAAAACAGGTCACTAAAGCAGGAAATCAAGAGCGCAAATACTCCCCAAAAAAACAAGAGCATATTGTGCAATATTGTACCGCTAATTAATCAGTACAGTGACACTTCATAACTATCTCACTCACAATTGTGAAGATAAATTCAGGCGCTGCGGTTGTTCCGAGACACCAACTCAGGATAGGATTCTTCAAACAGACTTTAAGTTACATCCCTCAGGAGCAGGAATAGATGGCCCATATTTATATATAAAAAAACAAACTTCACTATTTGTGTCCTCTCTTTTCTGTTCCTCTACATATGGACATCTATTCCTGCTCCTGCGTGATGTACAGGTAGTCCTCGTTATCCAACGTTTCACATTACAACGAATGGCATATCCAACGCTTTACAATGCAACCCTAAGGGCCGTTATCCGACGCCTGAATGCGTTATCCGACGCCTGAATGCGTTATCCAACGCTCCCCGGCACTGATTAACATGGGATTCACTTTACAACGGTTCCACTATCCAACGCTACTTCCAGAACGGATTCCGTTGGATAACCGAGGACTGCCTGTAACTTAAAATCTGTTTGAAGAATCCTATCCTGAGTTGGTGTCTCGGAACAACCGCAGCGCCTGAATTTATCTTCACAATTGTGAGTGAGATACTTATGAAATGTCACTGTACTGATTAAGTTGCTGTACAATATTGAAATATATTCTCTTGTTTTTTCACGTTTTTTTTTGGAGTATTTGCGCTCTTGATTTCCTGCCTCTGCTTATAAAGGTTGGCTTTCCCTAGACCTTTTGCTGCAACTTTACCAGCAACCTCTCCCCCGCCTTCTTCTTCCCTGATACTCTCATCGCCTTCTGGATGGGACCTTCACTGTACAGCTATGTGTGTATCATGGAGAAAGAGGATGGACAAAGCTGTTCCACCAATAAATGTGTTTAGCAAATCTTGTTTTCTTTGCCAATGTACGCACACAAAAAAAAAAAACTACTTTTTGTTTGCTAGGCTACCTTCCTTCCTCAAGGAATACGGGATATAAAACTTTATGGATCCAGACAAAGTTAGTTGAAACCAGCCCATGCCAACAAAGTCGGTCTAATCCAGCCTTACTAAATTGAGTACAAATGATATAAAACATTTTTTTATGACCTGTTATTGTAAGTGTTACACAAGTCTCTACCACGTCATCCTAAATATGTACTATTTGTACCTTCCCAGTCCACAATAGGAAAACTATAAGTAGCCTTGCCCACGCTATCCATTACATACATAGTTTGTAGCACACTAGACATACCGGTTTCCATCCATATGACGAGCCTTTATCCTGTGCATACGCATTAAAGCCATTTGGATACAAATTAACTCTATTAAAGGCTGAGGTGAAAGCCTCCTGAGAAATCTAATTCCGTGTATATGTGATTAACTCTCTATTGATGACTTCTTGCAGGCTGAAGATGGAGAACAGTGGCTCAGAGAAGCAGACACTGCATCCTAAATCTTGTTAAAAACTCTTTTGCTTCTGGTAAAGGGATCTCTCACTAGGTTTGCAGCACTCACTTAATCTTTCTTATTGTCAAGCGGTCCCTTTCCACTATCTGTCTCCTTTTTCTGCTTCAGGTGGTATTTTGTCCATTCCTTCTTCCTTTATACTGTACGTGCAAACACACAGAACCCCAGCAAGCTCTTTTTGGGATCCCCTGAGCCCCCACAAAATATATATGTATATAAGTGTCAAATAGGAGAGCTATTGAGCTGTGTATGTTTTGTCATATTGGATGTAGCATTGGGCTTCTCTGTCGCTTGTTGTACTGTAAACTGTACGTGCAATACACACTACACACACACTTGACCGAAGAACCGAAGTGTTGTTATCCTTCTGAGTTTCATTGTGCTTCGTACACAGCAGTGGCACAATTACTCCCCACCCCATACAGTCTGTAATCCATTATCATTTTGTCAATGAGTCGTTAAGTTGCATTGATGGTACATGGACTATCGATATCCAGGCAGTAACATATCGCTTGCTACACCGCGTGTAGCAACAGGACTTGATCAATGACGATCAGTGATGTTAAAGCTGGTAATTAAAGATCCAATCAAGTAGTTAAACATGCATTATTTGTATTGGTAAAGGGTTATTACATTTCCGGTCTGAGGTCTTGAAAGAAAAATATATATTTTTCAGTAAAAACAACGTGCAGTTTTAAAATACCATGCTCATCAAAAATGCTACAACCATGTCTGATTTGGAGTATGATCCATGATACGTAAAAGTACAATCAACCCTACGCTAAACGTTTTTTGCTAATGCTTTCCTTTTAAAAGGGCATCCCCTACATGACATTTCTGCATGCCTCCCCTAAAGTTCCCTGGACTTTCTGACTGGACCAAAGTCCCAGTGGAGAGTTCTACATCTGGGATAGATGTGGCAGATAGAATAAAATAATGCTTTCATTCCAGTCTGACGATGTCACTTCCTGCAATTAGAAGGGAGCGCGAATAAACAGCGAGGATGCGATAATCAGGGCGCTCTGGGAGAGGAAATCACAACCTTAATACAGCCTTAAAACGTTTCTCTTTTTTGGGGGAAATAATTAACCATTGTTTCATACAATGTGTTCAGCTCGGAGTTGGTTTTTGGGTGGACCTGCACCTTGTACTTCCTATCATTCTGTGTCCTTGTGCTCATGCATTTGCAATAAATCCTATTGCAGCACGATCAGAAAACTGTTCTGTTTTTATTTCAACACTGTAAGGGAATGGAAGAAGAGAAATATGCCAACTATATAATTATGATAGTACTGTATGTGTTCCTAGCATCTTAGCTTCTAGATCAGGGGTGGCCAACTCCAGTCCTCAGGTTTTCAGGATATCCCTGCTTCAGCGCAGGTGGCTCAATCAGTGGCTCAGCCACAAAAGAGCAAATGTTTTTGCAGAACAAATAATGAAAGGTTTTCCCATCATTTTTTTAGACCAAATGTTGACCCTTCTCCCCAGCTTTTTCATTACATGCAATGGAATCAAAGGGGTGTGTTTTATGCAGAATTGGTGACGATCCCCAATACAGCAATTAGGAACAAGGGGTGCATAAACTTTTACGTCTGCGCCCCCCTGCCTGCTACCCACCCTGCTCGGCTCCTGCGTCAAATGATGCCGTGGGGGTCATGTGACGACACATTGCCATGGTAACGTAAATTCACCCATTTGACGCCGGGCTACCGTAGAGACATGTCGTTGGAAGCCAAGGTAAGGGTATTTACAGAGGCCTCACGCAGTCCCCGTCATTTAATTTAAATGCCTTCGGGGAAGCGCGGGACCTCTGTAAAGGTTGCACCCTCCCCCCCCCCCTAGAAAATCACAACCTTCCCTGGGGGGCGATCACCCCAGTTTGCGCACCCCTGTTCTAGATATTTGTGGCACATGTTCTGCTTGTTAAGAAAGGAGTTTAGACTACTTTTTACACTAGGTACATTATTTAGCGGTCTACATCCTTCATTCACAATCAAGATGGTAAATGAAATCTTCCTAAAACTCACCATAACTAATTTTAGGTCTGGTTGTAACCACTCCCAGCTTCACATTATAAGGCCTAATCTCATACTGAGACCCAAAAGGTGGAAACAGCTGGCTGTGAGTAGGCTTCTCTGCCTTTTGACTCATTTCAAGTGTAGTGTTTGTCCTGTGAAGGACAGATACACGGGAATGCACTGGACCATGATGGAGCCTGAGTTTGCGTTCTGCCACCCTGGGGTACGCTCCCAGTTGTTATGGCTGTAGTACTGCACTTTGATGCACTGAGCATGTCTGTTCTGTCCCCTGACTATGCACTTCTTTAACTCAGACTGTGCTGAAAACTGTGTAATATGGCAGGCATAAGCTTATAGGGCTCCCCCCACCCTCCCTCTCTCCCCCTCCCTCTCCCTCCCTCTCCCCCCCACCCTCTCCCCCCCCTCGCTCTCCCTCCCTCACTCTCCCTCCCCCTCCCTCTCCCCCCTCCCTCCCTCTCACTCCCCCCCCTCACTCTCCCTCCCTCTCCCCCCTCCCTCCCCCCTTCCTCTCCCCCTTCCTCCCCCCTTCCTCTCCCCCTCCCTCTCCCTCCCCCCCTCACCCTCTCCCCCCCCCTTCCTCTCCCCCCCCTCACTCTCCCCCCTCCTTCTCCCCCTTCCTCCTCTCCCCCCCACCCTCTCTCCCCCCTCCCCCTCCCTCTCCCCCCTCCCGATTAGGAAGAGAAAGCGCCTCATGCCTTATCAGCACCCAAAGGGGGTTATGCACAAGCGCTCAGGATCCCCCTCCCCCCACCCCAGAGGGGCATCCCAGAAAGCCACCAAGGCAAATCAGAGCGTTTAGTTAAAGAAACTGCTTCTGACATCCACTGAGACGCAGGACTCAGAGCGCTGAGCGGGCACTGTAGCCCTAGTTAATCTTGTGGTTGGCCCCAAGTTCACGGGCTAAGTTGCCGTAAAGGCGCAATGTTGTTTGAAATTGTGTTACACTGCATGTAATGTTGTTGGATATAGTGCTACACTGCATGTAATCCTGCCTCATACTGTGTTACACAACATGTAATGTTGTTGGACATTGTGCTATACTGCATGTAATCCTGTTTTATACTGTGCTGCACTGCATCTAAGGTTGTTTGATATGTGTTACGCTGCAATACCAAATGTTGAAACAGTAATAACAGGAGATTTAAAGATACAAAGGCCCATCCCTCATAGGGCCCCCCTACCCCCCCCCCCTAACCTCCCCCTTCTTTCTTCCACACCTCTACCCGCTCCATCCCTCCCTCCCCGTCTCCCCCCCCCCATGCCCCCTACCTCCCCACCCCCCACCCCTCTTTCCCCTTCTTTTTCAAAGAGAGTACGTCAAGAAACTCTCAGACTACCTAGGGAAAGGGGAGGAAATGTGTCACTTAAAGGCACCAAGGGGTCTGGCCCCCTCTGCTGCCCACCGGTCATCGACGCCGGTAGCACCCCCGAAGGGCACACCAGCCAATATGCCAATCGCCCACGGACCTGGCAATTTTTTGTTAGGCCCTAAAGTGGACCTAATCACCTCTATCTTTTATCTGCTGATTCTGTCCCAGCAGATCTTTACCCCACCCTTTTCCCCTTCTCCACCCCTCCCACCTCCTCAGTACACCTGGCTCGATACACAAAAAAAATACACCCGCCCTAAATGTTTGCTGGGGCACGACGTACACCCAAAAAAACGAATCAAGACTCCCGCCCCCCAGTGGGAAAGGAGGGGTCCTAAGGTCCTACACCACAAAAAAAACCTATGGCCACCACGGCCCGAATTAAAATACTATCACTAAATGTCAAAGACCTGCAAAATAACAGAAAGAGGAGACTGGCCCTGCAAGATATGAAAAAATCAGGAGGAGACATCATATTCCTACAGGAGACCCACTTCACATCACAAGACCCACCAAATTTATTCAAAAAAGTGTTTCCAATGTGCTTTTTCGCATCATTTAGTAGTAAAAAACGGGGAGTGGCCATACTGATCTGACAAGGCACTCCATTTAATCATGTCAAAACAACAGTGGACCCAGAGGGTAGATTTTTGGTGGTATAAGGCTCCCTAGCAGGTTCAGCAATTGCCCTGATAAATGTTTATGCCCCGAATGAGAACCAAGTGGAATTTCTAAAAAGGGTTCTCGAGGGCATCGACCCGGATTACCTGTCATCGGTACTAATAGGCGGGGACTTAAACATGGTCCTAAACCCCACCGAGGACAGATCAACTGTAATGGGTCACCCCCGCACAGCCACTCCCAACACATAGGGAAATGGTTTAGGGGAATACTGAATGAATTCTCATTGGTGGACATATGGAGATCCCAGCATCAGGGCCAGAGGGACTACACTTTTTACTCAGCGCCTCACCAGACCTATTCTCGTATAGACTACTTCCTGGTAACCAAAAATGTCCTAGAGGCAGCCACCGATTCGGACATTGGCCCGATAACCTGGTCAGATCATGCCCCGGTCCTATTGACCCTATCAGTACCATTTGAAAAAACTACATCCTACTCTTGGAGACTAAACGACTCATTACTGAACCATCCCGAGATAGAGAGAGAGATCAGAACCTCACTTAAGGACTATTTCTTCTTTAACTCTGGATCAGTCTCATCTCCAGCAATCCTTTGGGAGGCCCATAAGGCAGCAATTAGAGGTAAATTCATCTCAATTGCATCCCATAGGAAAAAAGTCAAACAAAAACTGATTAAGGAGCTTACAGACAATATTATTACGCTGGAGCACGCTCATAAAGCCAACCCCTCAAAGAGAGTCTATAAAACTTTAACGGCAGCCAGATCAAAACTTAAACAAGCCCAGCTGGAAGATGTAGAAAAGGCCCTAAAGTGGACAAATCAGCAATACTATGACAAGGGCAACAAGGCCGACAGACTTTTGGCTAGCAGATTGAGAGGAATACAGAAGAGATCCCAAATAACGGCGATCAAAAATAGGTCTGGTGAGATACAATATAGCGATAGCAAAATAGCAGCAGAGTTCACCAAATACTATACTGATTTATATAACCTAAGATCCAAAAATGGCCGCCCTGAACCGATAGCATCAGAATCGATAAAACAATACTTAGATAGTTGTCACCTCCCTACATTAACGGAGGAGGAAAATACAGTCCTCAATGCAGAGATATCAAAAGAGGAACTAGAAGAGGCGGTCAAGATGCTCAAACTCTCTAAGTCCCCTGGTCCTGATGGTTTCACCAATGTTTACTACAAGAGATTCCTACCCATACTATCCACGCATCTATTAAAAATGTTCAATCATTTTATGGAGGGGAATCCAATCCCCACCTCGATGTCTCTCGCAAACCTAGCTATCATACACAAGGAAGGCAGAGACCCGATGCAATGTGGAAGCTATCGTCCAATCTCCCTTCTCAACAATGACCTCAAATTATACAGTAAAATACTGGCAAATAGGCTAAACCCGATCTTACCGAGACTTATAAATATAGACCAAGTAGGATTTGTCACGGGCAGGCAAGCCTCAGACAACACTCGTAAGATAATCAATATTATAGACAATCTCAACCTCACAGGAACCAAAGCAATACTTTTGAGCCTAGATGCAGAGAAGGCGTTCGATAGAATTGATTGGCTCTTCCTAGACCATACTTTGCGTAAATTCGGCTTTAAAGACGCATATCTAGAAGGGGTCCGTAGACTCTACCAAGATCCGTCAGCAATGGTAAAATTACCAGGGGGCAGTCTCCAGAGATTTAATATGAAAAATGGCACAAAACAGGGATGCCCTTTAGCCCCTCTCCTCTTTGCACTCACCATAGAACCCCTGGCGTCCACAATTCGAAATAATAGGGACATCCAAGGAATAGAAATAGGACAAACACAATATAAGATATCTCTATTCGCGGACGATATCATCTTAACACTCTCCAAACCCCAAATTTCCCTTCCCAATCTCCAAAAAGAACTCAAAGACTTCGGGAAAATATCAGGCTATAAATTTCCTCTTGTATCAAATATTTGGGAGTAAAGATACCAAGGAACTACCATTCTCTGTACCAACATAATTAACCGCCCTTATTTCGGAAAATCAAACAGGATCTTGATAAATGGGGAGGATACCAAATATCATGGATCGTAGAATGATCTCGGTTAAAATGAATATACTCCCCAGATTGTTATATTTCTTCCAGACTCTCCCGATCCACATCCAGAACTCAGCTCAGAACTGAAGAATAAACAAAAACAGATCTCAGGGTAAGAAACCTAGAATCACCAGGGCAGTTCTGCTCGCCTCAAGGGGGGAGAGGAGGTCTAGGAGTCCCAGACATTACGAGATATTACCAAGCCACCCAGCTGAGACAGGTAGTAGTTTGGAACGCAGACCCGAGCCAATATTGCTGGCTAGATATAGAATCGCAATACGCCGGCACGCCTTCACTGCCAGCATGCCTCTGGTCCCTGAGCAGGGAAGATGTGCAGACCAGTAAATTCAAATTGGGACTAATGAAACACACATGGGAGATATGGACGAAATGCAAACTTAAATTTAAGCTCACGACCTCTAAATCTCAACTCATCCCAATTATTCAAAATCCCAAATTCCCACCTGGTTGTGAGCCGAGACAATTTGACCAATTTACAGTTAAAAATATCAGAGCAGTTGCCGACCTTCTGAGCTTTGGGCAGTTCCTGAGTTACCAAAGGCTACAAAACAAATATGAAATGGCAGGACTGAACGTCTTCAAGTACCTCCAAATTCGACACTTTATTCAAACACTATCCCCAACGTTGGAATTTCCCCCTCTCACTAATTTCGAGCGGCTGTGCAGGGAAACAGCCCACCAAAAAGGTCTTATAACACAAATTTATGCGGAACTGGAAAGGGCATCAGACGCCCCCAACCATGATTACATGCTACATTGGGCAGCAGAATTGAACATAGTTATAGACCGAGAGGACTGGGAAAGTATTTGGGAAGCAGCCTCAGGAACTTCCATATGAACCACAATCAAGGAAAACATTTATAAAATACTGTTCCGCTGGTATCTTACTCCAGTCAGAATAAATCAAATCTACCCCCTGGCCTCCGATCTATGCTGGAGAGGCTGCGGACAAAAGGGAGACATGGCACACATTTGGTGGACATGTCCAGAAATTCAGAAATACTGGGAAACCATACAGTCTATAATTAAAGAGGTCACAGACCTCACCATACCCATTGATCCGCTGACCTACTTGTTGGCCAGGCTAATAGAGAATATTGACCGCCCAACAAGGAAATTAATCTCCTTCATACTCACGGCGGCTAGATGTGCGGTGGCCGCCTCATGGAAGAAGGTGTCTCCCCCCCCCCCCCCAAGCAAACAGTCTAGAAAAGAATCCAAGAGGTAATGTGCATGGAGAAACTATCAGCCTTCTTGAAAAGGACAACGGTTTCCTTCTACAAAGTATGGGAGCCATGGCTGACTCGTACAGCAAATTAACCTTGCCCGAAAACACACCCCCTCCCCCCCCCCCATAACTAAGGAGAAACGAGACAAAGGAGAGATTCCATACGGGACACTAAGGAGGATGGGACATCCCCCTCCCCCCTCCTTTCTCCCCCTTCTTGCCCCCTCTCTTTTTCTGTTTCCTCCCCCCCCCCCCCCTCTCGCTACCCCCTACGGCCCGTGAAGAAGGGCCGGGGGCATGTTTAGACTGTGTCAATAAAAAACAAAACCCTGTATTAGGCCAAGATATATTTTTCACACTGTATGTTGTATCAATGCCTCATAAAAAAATTGAAACAAAGAGACAGCAAATTAAATGGTGCAGCAAACTGTAAATTTGAATACCTCTTCTATTGTAAATGTTTGCGCTAAGATAATGAAATAGCAATGAGCAAATATAAACAGGGTGGGGTGACTCACTTGGCCTCCGATTCTAACAATGAATGTATGAATATAAAATAATATAAACAGATGATAATAGAAATATCTGGAAATGCTAAAAAATAAAATGAATATATATATATATATATATCTATATTTTTTAAACCATTGTATGTCTGTGTCTAGGGGCAATCTGATTGGTCCGTCGGTCTGTCACTCAGCCTCTGGCCAATCAGATTGCTCCCTTGGCCCGCCCGCCCCGCACACCTCTCATTGGTCACACTCACCAGCCACTGACACCGCTACCCACGGGTATCACCGCACGCTCCTCGGTGCCACCGCCTCACCCCTCCCCACTCCCCCTCACAGCAAACCCCAGCCTCCCCGGCGCCTCCAGCAACACTACCCACGATCAGAGGCGCCCGCTCCTCGGCGCCGCCGCCTCAC